>NC_058407.1:168893235-168958062 GCF_002201575.2 Neomonachus schauinslandi | reverse complement strand
GAATGAAGGGTTGTGAAAGCATTAGAAGAGAATTAAAAGCATTATGCAAATCAAAGGCGTTAGTATAATTTGCCCTTTTGTTCTGCGCCCCCCCCCCCCCCCCGCCAAGGGAGAGACACTGTAGGGTGCTGCCAGGGGTTTGGGAGAGTCCCACAGGTGGAACTGCGCTTAAGACTCCCTGGGGCTGAGACGGAGGGGACAGCCTCAGAATCGGGGCCATCAGGGTTCCTTAAGGACTCTCGCCCCCATGTTCATGCATCACCCCACCTGCCCGTCTTCCAGAACTCTCCCCTCACCAGATCCTTTCTGCTTGCTCTAGGATGCGGACGTCTCCAGTCTTTGCCTGCCTAGCCCTGGGCCTGGCCCTCGTCTTTGGTGAAGCGTCGGCCTCCCGCCCCCGCCAGACTAGAGCAGTGCAATTGGCTACAGACTTTGGAGTGAAGGTGTTTCAGCAGGTGGCACTGGCCTCCAAGGACCGCAACATGGTTTTCTCCCCGTATGGGGTGGCCTCAGTCCTGGCCATGTTGCAGCTGACAACAGCAGGAGAGACCCGGCAGCAGATCCAAGAGGCCATGCAGTTCCAGATTAATGGTGAGAGATGGGGCAGAGCCGGGGTCGGGCGCTCACCCCGTCTTCTTGGGACAGGGGCGTCACCAACCAGAAGCAGGGGGAGGGCCAGTTCCTGCGCCACATCTCCCCAGCACACCCTGCATCACTGGGCCCTGGGTCCGTCACCAGGGGTACAGGCCAGGGGACGTGGCGTAAAGCAGATGTGCCTTACCACTTATTAACTGCATGACCTTCATGCCCCGTGGACCTGTTTCCTCATCTGCAAAACGGGGACAATAAAATTATCTCCCACACAGAGCTGCTGTAGGGATTCAATCGAATTATGCGGGTGAAATGCTTCTCATCGCTATTATTCTGATAAGAAAAAAATGTAGGGTTCAGAACTTAAAAGCAGAGAAAAATATTCTAACCCACAAAAGGGTCAGGACCTGAGATTTTTGAGGAAAAGAGGGAGACGCAGAAGAGATTAAGGTTTGGAAGGAAATCTCCCTCCATAGACCCCTGGGGGAGCAGAAGAGCCCCATCCAGATGGGCAGGATTGGGCCTCCCCTGGGGGAAGTTGGCCCAACTCGGGGGCCCTTGGCTCAAGGTAAGCTGATGTGTCCTTTCTGTCCTGTCCGGGCACAGAGGAGGGCATGGCCCCTGCCCTCCGCCAACTGTACAAGGAACTCATGGGGCCGTGGAACAAGGATGAGATCAGCACTGCTGATGCCATCTTCGTGCAGCGGGATCTGAAGCTGGTCCGTGGCTTCATGCCCCACTTCTTCAGGCTGTTCCAGACCACGGTCAAGCAGGTGGACTTCTCTGAGGTGGAGAGAGCCAGGTTCATCGTCAACGACTGGGTGAAGAGACACACAAAAGGTGAGCGGGTAGGGAGAGGAGGCTGGGCCCGAAGGCCTGCAGAGGAAGGGGATCTGGAAACAAATCTCCAGCATCCCAACCTCTCCCCAGCAGCGTGCTCTTCTCTGTAGTTGGGTCAGGCGCTTTAAGAATCAGAGCATCTTTGTTTTCATAAGTAGGCCATCTCACGAACCACCTCTAAGGGCAGCCCTAAAAAGTGCTGTGAGTTGTCATAAGAACGGTTACGACCACAAGAAGAATACACAGCTCTCTCAGCCTCCAGCTTAGGGAGCAAAGTAAGGGAGGACTCACTCTCTGCGTCTGATCCTGGGCAGGATCCCAGGGCCAGAGCGTGTGCTGAGCGGGAAACCCTCCCGAGACTCCTGGGAAGACGGAACAGGTTGAACACCGCTAGACTGGCTCACTTACGCCCCCAGTCTGCCTCCTGACCGGATCCCCTCAGAGACACACACATCCAATCTGAGGGCCGAAGGGAACCCGCTAAGAGGATTAAAGCCTATCTAGCCCCCTCACGGCTCACCTGGCTTTTTCGTAGGCATGATTGGTGACTTACTGGGCAGAGGGGCCGTGGACCAGCTGACGCGCCTGATGCTGGTGAATGCCCTCTACTTCAACGGCCAGTGGAAGACACCCTTCCCCGAGTCGGGCACCCACCACCGCCTCTTCCACAAATCCGACGGCAGCACCATCTCTGTGCCCATGATGGCTCAAACCAACAAGTTCAACTACAGTAAGTTCAAGACCTCCTTCCAAAAGTCCCACCACTACTATACCTCATCCCCCTGGGGCGTTCCCTTTCTGGGGGAGGAGAAAACCCCGAATGTAGCCCAGCTTTGCCAAAGACTCCCCAAGCAGAAGCTGTTGGGATAACGGGAGCAGCCGAAAGTAGCTTTAGCTCATGTGAGAGGAAGCTGACATCCAGGAAGTCCCTCGAGCCCGCCTATGACCACGTGACCCCGGTCTCTGGTCCCCGAGTGTTTCTAGTGTGATTACAAGGGCAGGGGGGGCGGGGGGGCTCACAAATCCTGCTGGGGGCAGGCCTGTGTGGAAGTTGAGCTGAAGGAGAGAAGACTCGGAATGAGTTAGTGGCTGAGTGTGGGGGAGAGGGGGGTGAAGGCCAAGAAGGCCCAAAGGAGACAGAGTTACCAGAAGACACTGAATTGGCAGAAGAGAAGGGAAATGGGGATTAAAAAACTCTGACTGGGGGAGCCTCCAAAGCCCAGGTAGAAAGCTGGCTTCCAGAAAGAGGAGATAGAACTCGTTGCAAACCCAGTGCTGGGTGAGAACCAACAAGAGGAGTCATCTTCAGTGTGCCAATCTGCTGTCTTCGCAGCCGAGTTTTCTACCCCCGACGGCCGTTACTACGACATCCTGGAATTGCCCTACCACGGGGACACTCTCAGCATGTTCATTGCTGCTCCTTATGAGAAAGAGGTGCCTCTCTCTGCCCTCACCGACATCCTGGATGCCCAGCTCATCAGCCAGTGGAAAGGGAATATGACCAGGCACCTCCGCCTCCTGGTTCTGCCCAAGTAAGTCATCCCTCGCTCTCACTACCCTTGCCAACACCCCAACCCCCTCTACTTGCCCCCTTCCCATCCCGCAGGGCTCCCTGAAAGGACCACCCCCTCATCGAGTTTCCCAAATGTGACATTTGTAGGGCAGGGACGTGTGTGGGAAGCTGATGGGAAACACTCCGGCCTGGGTTTGATTAAGATTCCTCCCATCCTCCCTCCTCCTGTTTCCAGTGGAGGGCGGCGGGGAATTTTTCTAGGCCATGCCCCCACACTTACCACCCTCAGAATACCCAGCCAAAGCCAGCCAAAGAAGAGCCGGAGAAATGGTGGAGGTGGGGGGGATAGATCGGCCTGTGAAAGACCCTCTCCCACCCGCATCGGCTCAAGTCAACATCCAAACAATGGAGACAAAAGGAGCCCGAGCAGCTTCTTTCTAGCTGGCTTCCAACCAAGCAGATTTTAAAAATCCTTCTGCAGAAGCACAGAGGGTGGAGAAGGCTGAGGCTGGGTCATTCCAGAATTATAGGAAGCCTCCCACCACACTTACCCCAATTTCCAGATGCTTTAATGCCAGGCCTGGGGAAAGGGGAGAATTTAGCTGGTTTGCGGGCTCTTGCCCCTCCCTGGCCCCCAGCCCTAGAAAGTGAAACCCGAGTTAATGAGAGCCCTGATGGGAAGCAGGGGGAGCCCAAAGCCTCTCTGCTGGAGTCCTCTTCAGAATTAGCTCCCAGAAACACAATCTACAGATCAGGTTCCAGGGGGTGGGGAGATGGCAGAGAATGTTCATTTCTATTAGGCCTTACACGCAGATTTGAAAAGAGCCTCCCTCCACTTCCACATCTGTCCCCATCCTGTCGGGCCAGCCAGCCAGCCCAGGGAGGGGATACGATGTCAGGGACTGGGAGAGGCCGCAAGGGGCGGCCTGAGCTTGAGCTGTTTCCTGCTCCTGTTCCCAGGTTCTCCCTGGAGAGCGAAGTCAACCTCCGGGGGCCCCTGGAGAACTTGGGGATGACCGACATGTTTAGGCCACACCAGGCGGACTTCTCGAGTCTTTCAGGTAGGAGATTTTCCTTTCACTTTCTTCTGCTGGTGGACTGTGGGGCCCCTAAGAGGACAAAGGAGTGTGTCCCTGAGAACCCCAGCTGATCTGCCCTCGGATCCACTTGTGTTTCAGATCAAGAGGAACTGTATGTGTCCCAGGCACTGCAAAAAGTGAAGATCGAGGTGAATGAGAGTGGCACGGTGGCATCTTCCTCTACAGGTGAGTCAGGTTCAGGTGAGGCCTGGTGGGTCTCAGCCCAGGACTTCCATGAGGGGCCCACATCTGGGATGGATCCCACGGCTCTGCTCTACCAGCCTCTTGCCTCTCCCCATGGAGCGGCACCCCCTCCCGCCCCCGGTGCCAAGGGCATCGCCCCAACCCCACCAGAGTTTCTCAGCCTAGAAGGTGAGCCCACTTGGCCTGGGAGCCCAGTCCCTCACCCGATGGCTCCAGAGGTCCCCTGAAGGTGAAAAGCCCCCACCCCCAAGGAAGCCTGTCTTCTCACGGTGGCTAGTCAGCTTAAGGAACTGGCTCACCAAGACGCTCTAAAAGGGCTCACCTAAATGGCTGTGAGAAGTGGATAGATCTCTACGAAACTCCTGGAGGAAACCAGGCCTCCGAGAACTTCCCTAAACCGTTCAGGTTCATGGCCAGAACGACCAAGCCTCCTAGTCACCCTGCAGGGCTGCCATCAGAAGGCTGGTGTCAGGGGATTCCTGATGATCAGTCCAGGCGCCAGTGCCCAGTCCCTCTGTTCTAGATCATTGTTCCTTCTCTCTTAGCCATCATCGTCTCAGCCCGAATGGCCCCCGAGGAGATCATCATGGACAGACCCTTCCTCTTTGTGGTGCGGCATAACCCCACCGGTGAGCCGGGGCCGTGATGCTCCCCTGCCCTCTCCCCCACCCCCGCCCCATTTTCTCGCCCCAGGCACCAGTCTAGACAGGTGTAGACACTCCCTCCCACCCCAATGGGACTCCAGACAAAGAATCCATAGCTCTGCTCCACCTCTTCCATTCAGGGACGATGCTCTGTCACCATCAGAGCACCGTGCCAGGACCCCAGCCCTAGCTTAGTCACAACAGCAGCTGGGACTCCAGACAGCTCACTCACGCTCTCACATCTCAGTTCATCCATAAACATGGGCCTGGGTGAGCTGTGCCCTTTCTTCCCGTTCTCATCTCCCACACTTCTTCCGTCCTCAGGAACGGTCCTTTTCATGGGCCAAGTGATGGAACCCTGACTGTGAGAAAAGCAGCCCTCATCTGGGACAGAACTGGAGATGTATCCGAGAAAGAAGGAACTCCAAAGGGGAAAAATATATATATATTTTAATTAACTTTTCTGGAAGAAAAAAAAGGCATTTGCCTTTTTTTTTTCTTTAAGAGAAAAAAAAGGTAAATCTTTCAAATCTGCCTCCCAGACCTCAGCCTCTCCCAGGAGTGGGGAAGAGGACCTTTCAGTAAAACTCTCTCATGGAGCCCCCAGGAGAGACTCCGAAGCACAGCTGGGTCTCCACACCAGACTGTAAAACTCTGTACAACCCACCAGCACAGCTGCTTCTGCCCAGCGCTCTGCCCCTCCGGGTCTTCGGACCTGGACCCTGCTGAGACCCTGGCAGGATGGCACCCCAAGGCTTATGGGAGCTTTTGTGTGCTTGGTAGAAACGATTTGTGTTCCAGTCACGTTGCTGTCACTCTCACACTGTCTTCCACTGCTAAAGAGGCTGGCGGCGAGCCAAAGGCCAGTGGGAGAGGCGCCCTTTCAGCTCGAGGTCTGTGCTGCCCCAGCTCAGAGGTCACGCGGATGGGCAGTGCCCCTGCCCACCCCGTGTGGAAACCCGCCCTGACTTGGCCGTCTCCCTCCCAAGAAACAGTGTGCGTATGTTCTTTTGGAGTGTAGGTGACTTGTTTACTCATAGGAGCGGGTTTCTGCTTCCCACTAACTTTATTTTGCAGGAATGGAGGAAGAAAAGTGAGATGTGTGCCTGGCTCTTGGCTCTCAACTCCTGGTGGGGAGGATGGGATGCCAGGGGTGTGCTTCAGTATTTATTACATCCTCGTCCTTGTGTGCTTGTGAGAGAGAAAGAGGATGCTCAAGAAAAACGTATTGTATGAACTTGCTTGTAATGTTCCCTGGTGGTCTGTGTCTTGCATCTCAGGAGTCTGGCCCCTTAACTAGCTGCCCCTCTGGGCGGCAAGCGTGGTGGGGCCCACACTGCCACCTTGTGGCTTCCCGAGCCCGACGGCTCCTCTCCCTTCCTGGCCCTTCCACTTAATGGCTAAGACCCCCGCCAAGATTATCCACCTTTAGGGACCAAAAGGATGTGGTGGGTCAGAGAGACTACAGCGAGGACAGAGTGGTTTCAAAATTTTCCAATATATTTAGGAACAGGAGAGCAAGGGGCTGCACGACCTAGCAGGACAGAACTTTCCCCAATTACAGGGTGATTCACAGCCGCATTGGTGACTCACTTCGATGTGTCATTTCCGGCTGCTGTGTGCAAGCAGTGGACACGTGAGAGAGGGTGAGAGAGATTGAGAGAGAGAGGAGAATGAGAGAGACCATGAGCTCGGACTTAACTACCCTAGCTAGATAATCTTTCTGAAAACCAGCAAGCTAGAGGCCATGGTATGAAGACCAATTTGTTAAAGAATTGCACATAGATGTCGAATGAATGAATGTAATCCAAATAGGACCCTAATAACCTCCCTCCCCCACCCCCGTGCTCTTCAGTGAAAAATCTTTGTTCTTTGTTTGTTTGTTTCTCATAATGCACTGGACATGACAGCTACACACAGTACCCATAAGGATACCCAAATGTGGGGTCCAACATTCTTGAAGTTGTGTTGAATCATATGCTTTTTCACTTTTGATATATAAACGAGTAAAATATTTTTAAAAAATAATAAAATAAATTAATTAAAATATTCCAAAAGAGTCCCTGTCTTTACTTTCCACATTTCACACAGTACAAAATCAGAATTCCATCAGTCCATAGATTTCTCCACTAAAGGGGATCTTTACGCCCACAAGCCCGGGGCATGGAGACTTGCCCTGGGCAAGTCGCTGGGGCTGACCATGGGGCCTCTGCAAGAAGGCCCATGGGACATGTTGTGCAGGGCGAAATTCTCCCCCTGGGCGTCACCCTCAAAAAGGAAAGAGGGGTCCCTCAAACACCTTCCACCTGCCCTGACACCTGCTCATGCGCACTGTCCCTGTGGGTTCCCATCTCTGTTCATGCCATTGCCTTCCCTGTCAAATGCCCCCACCCCTGCTCCTACCCCACTCCCCACTTCTCAAAACCCAGACCAAGTCTGGCTCTTCAACCTGGTGTTCCCCATGGGTCTGGTCCACACCATCACTCTCTACTTGGCATTTAACAAGATTTCTTTTTCTGGGTGTGAAACAGTGCTCGTATTCATGTGTGCTCTTTAACTTTGAGTGTGTTACCCTCACCATCCCCATGTACAGATCAGGTTCCTTTGAAAACAAGGCTCTTTTGTGATATAGACTCTCTTAATATCCTCCTGAAAATGACATCCTGGAAAGTCTTTTATTCTCTTCCTCTAGTCTCATGAAGGCTCTTGCCAGGGGACATACCTCCCCCAATTAGTTTCTGTTCATATCTTCAAAAAAATCATCTTTTAAACTGAAAAAAATACCAAGAATTAGCTGTCGAAACTATATGCTGTCCAGCTCCAGAACCCTAAAGATAGGATTGATAGATCCAGCCCCCTGCAAACCTAAGTCTCTCTCTCTTTTTAATTTTTATTTCTTTTAAGGAATCTCTAAGCCCAACGTGGGGCTCGAATTCATGAACTCATGATCAAGAGTGAGTTCAGACTGAGCAAGTCCCTAGTTCTTGCCTTAATAGGAACTAATTACCATCTGGGGGCTCTTGCAAAATGCTGTCTGACAGTTAATAGGTAGTGAGCTCTCCATCACTGGAAGTGTTTAAGGACAGCCAGGATAACCTCTTGGTGGCGATGCTTCTGCAGTCAGGGTATATTTTTTAAAATGTAAAATGTATATTTTAATCTAAATTTAATTTTAAATGTCAGGTGACTTGTTTAAGTGATACCAAACACAAGCTCATAGTAAGACTCAGTTAGAAAGGTAAAAATGGGAACTTAATTGGTCCCCAGTTTCTTCTGTTTTCTTTTAGAACTTCGCTAAGCATTTATAAGCATATTTAAAATATTCTTCACTTTCACACAAATAAGATTATACATACCTAATTATATATATAATTATATATATATATACATACCTACATACACATACACACACACACCCACACACACACAGTGTTTGGCAACTTGCTTTATTTACCTAATGATATATCCTACACACCTGCCCTCATTCTCTTTACCAGTTGCATGTATAGATGTACTATAATTCCTTAACCACTGTTGATGGATTTGGGTGGTTCCATGGCCTTTTTTTATTGCCATTTTTTTTTAGATTTTATTTATTTATTTGACAGAGAGAGATACAGCGAGAGAGGGAACACAAGCAGGGGGAGTAGGAGAGGGAGAAGCAGGCTTCCTGCCAAGCAAGGAGCCCAATGCGGGGCTCAATCCCAGGACCCTGGGATCATGACCTGAGCCGAAGGCACACGTTTAACAACTTAGCCACCCAGGCACCCCTTTTATTGCCATTTTTGTTACCAACAAGGCTGAGATAGACATCTTTGCACATTCATCCCAGTACATGTGTGCTTGTGTGTCCATAGGGTAACTTCCTAGCAGCAGGACTAAGGATCTTTCAAGAAACTCTCAACCCTGCAGTCATGTGACTCTGGTAATACAAACATTTTCAAAAGGCACAAAACAGTCAAAGTGATCAATCTGCCTGGTTAGAATCTTACTTCTTCTCAAGCTTAAATAAGCCTTCACAACTTTCCTAAATAAGCCCACTGCTGTGAATGAAGATAGATTTTAGGCCTTGGACTAAAGGAACCTTCACATTATAATTTTCTCTAAATTGTGTTAGACTTCCTTGGAGCAAGTTTAGATTATGATGTAAATCCAGAAAGGGCGTTCATTCAACCTACTCACTCCCCAATCATTCAACATTTGCTAAAGGCCTTCTCCCTGACCCTGTCATTCCTGTTTCCCTCTAGAGGGACAGTTAGAGACCTTCTTGGATGCCTCCAAAGTGGTACACTAAGATGTTCAAAGGGGATGCGGTTGTTTGGCACCTTCTCCTTATGTTTTCCTCTCTTTGGATTTGTCTTTTTTTTTTAGGCTTTCTCTTCTCCCCTAAGGGTCCATATAGTAAGAGGGACCCCAAAGCCCAATCAAACCTGAAAGGAAGGTCTCCTCTCTTCTTAGAAAGCCAATGGATTAACTGTACTGGAATTAAAATGTAAATTTTGGAAGGAAGGAAAGAAGGTGGAAGAGAAAGAAGGAAGGAAGGTAGAAGGGAGGGAAGGAAGGGAGGAAGGGAGGGAGGGAGGGAGGAAGGAAGGAAGGGAGGGAGGGAGGGAGGGAGATGGGGCGTAAGGAAAGAAGGCCAGTATGCATAGCCCACTGAAGCTACTCTGAGCTTTCGAAAGATGATCTCAACCTCCGTGAATGCTCCTTCTTTCCTTTCCAATTCTCTGGCAAGCTCTGTGGGACCAAGATGGAACTAGAAACTCGTCACAGAACTAGAGAAAAGGGGCCATAGAGGCCACTTGGCCTGCTTCTAGCTGGCTCAGACCAGAGATGCCCAAACTAGATGTGGCCTGATCCAGTTCACAAGATCACTGAGATTGGTAGCCAAAACTTCAGCTGGTACTAAAGTATTCCTCTTTCTGCAAGAATACTTCCTTCCTCTTGTATAGCTCTCCCTTTGGGCTCATAGTGGGGAGCTGGAGTCATGAAGGTAACAGTCCAAGAATTCAGGGATACAGGGACCCAGACAGATCTGTCCTCCTTACCCCTGAAAAGATGACCAATTCCATGAACTGGGCTAGCTGTTGAGGATTTACCCATCGGTAACAGATTTGCTTAGAAACTGAAAGAGTCTCAAAAAGCAGAGCAAGTTAGCCTGGTTCGACAGTGTACAGTTCAAAAACCCATCCATCCTTGCTGAGAAGTCTCAGAAGAGAAGGGTTCATCAGAAGGCCTCACCCCCGCAGAGAGAGTTTGCTCCGGGAGGTGCCCTATTTAACTGTGCCCTCTGCTTTTCTCAGATATTTTGGGGACAGAGATGATGATGCGGCCTCACAGTACAAAGCCTGCCCAGCCCTGCCTGGCTTCGCCCTGGCCCGCCTCCTCCACCCTTCCAAATCTCTCTTCCTCCATCTCTTTAGAAATGAAAAGCCAACAAGATTTGCTTCCAGCCATCATTACAGCACATTTCTTATAAACCTCACACAGTGGAATTATTTATCTGCCCACGTGTGGGCAATGAGTATGACTCATTCTGTAAATCCCTCCATGGTAAAAATATTCCATCAGAATGAAACTTGTCAAGGAGACACCATCTGTTTTCCAAACCACTCTTTTTTTTTTTTTTTAGGTGGTTCCTCAAGTAAGTTTCATTGCAATAGTAGCAAATTTTATGTCCAGATGAGGAAAGCAGGCAGAGAGGGGTTGAGAAACTTGTCACTATTATTATTATTATTATTATTATTATTATTATTACATAACAGCCCAGATGCCTCTGTGCTCTTTGTTACACTGTGCTACCCCGCTCTGTGGCATTTGTGAACACAGGTCTCCCTGCCCCCACGTGCCAGGCACCAGCATGCCCTTATACCTCCGCCTTCAGCCTGCACGTCCGCCTCCTACCACCACATAGCCTTTTCCTTTATTTCCTAGCCACCAGATGTCGCTTTGACTCCGGTGGAAAGCTCTTTTTGAAGCAAAGCAGCTGTAGCTTCTGCCAAAATCTGGCCAAGTTTGAGCCCCATACGATTTAACAAGTATTTATTTAAAAGCTTAACTTGAAGGGTACTGTGAAGCCCTTTTAAAAAGCATAAGTGATCTTTCTTACTATCAAGTACCTAAGGAGAGTAGACACCAAAAAGCTGAAATGCTACATGAGTCACTGCCCAAAGATGGTTGAAGGGAACACTGTCAAAATGATCGCCATGGTCTACACTAGAGTGCAAGGCTCATCAGGACTGGGACCTTGATGGAAACTTACAGGATGGATAAGGTGGATTTGGGTCTGTGGGGCAGGCATGGTAGGGCATTTCAGAAAACAGTGTGGACAAAATGACAAAGGAACAATATTAGCAAGTCATGTTCAAGGCACATATCTGAGGAGAAGGTTGGTCTTTAGACTGCTGTCTCTCTCCTCTGATAACCCAGCCAGTCAATTCTCCCCCTCTTCGAAACACCCTCTCCTGATCTAGTCAGGCAAGTCTGGCCTATGTCCCTTGAATCAGCCATGCTTTCTTGTTATCCTTCATGTCCCAGGATTATAGTCTGCAAGCCTACGAAAAGGTGGTGACATTTACCACAATGGGAAACCAAAAGATGGGATGGTTTCAGGGGAGGGCGAAGGAAGAAGGCACCTCAGTGAAGCTTGAGATGACAATGGAATTTTCTTTTTTGAAAAAAGGTTTTATTTCTTTATTTGAGGGAGAAAGCGAGAGAGTGATGGAGAGAGCACAAGCAGGGGGAGCTGCAGAGGGACAGGGAGAAGCAGGCTTCCTGCTAGGCAGGGAGCCCGACAGGGGGCTCGACCCAGGACCCTGGGATCATGACCTGAGCTGAAGACAGACGTTCAACCAACTGAGCCACCCAGGCTCCCCAACAATGGAATTTTCAAATGGAGGATCCAGTGTACATTTATTCAACCAATATTGGGTATCTGCTGCTATACATCAGGAATTGTGCTGGGCACAGTAGAAACAGCAAAAGAAGACAGTTTATCCTCTAGCAGAAATAATAGACATTGGACATGCTACCGCTATATACAAAATTAGAATGTAGCATATTTTGGATTAGAAGATTTAAACATCTAGATTTGATAACCATGGATACCAATCATAATTGATGCCAATCAGCAAGCACTATGATGGAGGATGCTGTGAAGAAACAAAAGATGAATAAGATACCATCCTTGAAGGAGCTTCCAATCCAGCGGAAGAGACAAGGCGGCCTACATGTGCAGCCAGGGGACAATATGGCATGCTAACCAAGTTTACCAGACTTCTTAGTTACCGGGAACAGAAACCAACTCTAGCTAAGGGAAGCAGCAAAGGAAACTGGGGAGCTCAGGGAATTGCCAGGAGAGCCAGAGAACCGGAAGAAGGTCTCATACTAGAGACAGTGCCCCCAAATCACAGCGGTGCCCCCGCCCGAATCTTCACCGGGCACAGGACACCGCCATTGGTGCTGCTGCATTGGCGCCCTAAATTTCGACCCTGTGACCCTCTGCCAGAGTCTTACCTTCCCTCCATCACCTCATTCCTTCCTGGACCAAAGTCGGGGCAGATGCGCGGACTGGCCGAGTCCAGGTCCCAAAGAAGGCTGCAAAAGCGAATGTCAGGAAACTTCACATGCTTCACTGGGAGGCTGTTCCATCTCTCCCTAGGCTCATAAGGTGGGATTCCCAAGCCCTAGGAAGTGGGGTTAGAGCCTGGGAGGTGAAAGACAATGGCAAACATCTACCACAGAAGGTATTCTAACTGTCCAGACTGTTAGGAACAGTACATGGTAAGGTCCCAACTGCTCAGTTAAACAAAACAAAACAAAACAAAAAAACAAAGATGGCTACAAATGACATCATTAGGGAACTATGGACTATTTAAAAGAATGTGCAAAAAACGGTTGCAGAGGTACCTGGGTGGCTCAGTTGGTTAAGCGTCCGACTCTTATTCCGGCTCCAGTCATAATCTCAGGGTCATGGATCGAGTCCCACATTGGGCTCTGTGCTCAGCACAGCATCTGTTTGTTCCTCTCCCTCTGCTCCTCCCCCTGCTTGCTCTCTCTCTCTCTCTCAAATAAATAAATAAAATCTTTTTTAAAAAATGGGTGCAGAGGGCATCACAAGAGGGAGAAACACAGAGCATAAACTCATAGAGATGGAAGACTTCAGGCCACCCCTCCAACCACCACAGGAACCACCGCCTACAAGCAGAAGAGGAAAGGCTTGGGGAGGTTTCAGCATGGTTTGTAGGGTGACAATAGAAACGTCATCTGAACCTATGAAGGTGAATCTCCCCTCTAACCCTCCAGACTTACCTTTGACTCTTCCTCCTTTTCCTTTACTTGGATGAATTCTCGTTCCAATTTTAGTATATGTGCTGCCGAAGCGAGCACACTTGGATGAATTCTCAACGTCAGTTGATGGGCCCATTACAGGCATCTCTCCAATTTGTCCCTCTCCATTTCATCTTTGTGCCTGGATTCCCAAAGATGATCCTCCAGCCTTCCATTTATCCTTTCAAATTGTCCCCCGTATTACTATAAGGTTAACTTTCTTAAAACCATTCTCACCAAGCTATCCACCAGCTCAGGCAACCATAATGCCTCCCAACTGCCCACTGCATCAAATCTGAACTCCTCTGCAGACACAAGCCAAATTGGATCACTAACTCAGAGATTCGCTACATTCGTCGTTTGCTAACAGTGAAGAGATCCAGTCCACCGGCTACAAACTAGTTTGAACCACCTGAAGTCTAAGGACTCGGCATGAGCAAAATCCATATTTCTAACAATTCTCTCATGAATCTTCTCTTTTCTTCAGTGAGGCATACCACTTTGAGACAAGGAATTCTACAAAGTATCAGCTTTCCAAGGAGTGTAGGAGTTCACATCTCTAGAGCTTCCAAATTTCCACCCGCTGTTGCTCAGCTCTCTGCTTTACCTCTCTGCCTCACGGCTCATTACTTCCTTATCTACAACCTTCCCCCCAGCCTCCCAGGAGCATATTTCTTTTCATTTGTTTTGCGTTCTGCCCCTCCTACACATCTCCTTTCCTTCTTTTCACTCCGTAATGATTTACCCTTCCTAACTCCAACAGCTGGCTTTATCGATCTTATTCTTGACCTAAAAACAAAACAAAACAGGGCGCCTGGGTGGCTCAGTTGGTTAAGCGACTGCCTTCGGCTCAGGTCATGATCCTGGAGTCCCTGGATCGAGTCCCGCATCGGGCTCCCTGCTCGGCAGGGAGTCTGCTTCTCCCTCTGACCCTCCCCCCTCTCATGTGCTCTCTCTCATTCTCTCTCTCTCAAATAAATAAATAAATCTTAAAAAAAAAATAAATAAAAAATAAAAACAAATAAAAACAAAACAAAACAAAACAAAAAAACCCAAGATAGTTAAACGAACGTCTACGTCAGTGGCAAGCTGAAGGTGTACACGGAGGAAAAAGGGGATTGACAAAGAGGAAAAAGAAAAAGTAGAAGAAAGAAGTTGAGAAAGGGAGAAAGTGAGAAGCGATATCGAGTGTTGACTGTGTTGACCATGTGCCAGACACTTTCTGTTCATCCTCAAAACAACCCTGCAAGGCAGATATGCCCATCCTCAGTTTTCCAATAAGGAAACCGAGGGCTAAATGACTCACCTGAAGCCACACATCTAGTAAGGGTCAGAGACGAGACCCTATCCCAGGTGGATTAGGCCCCCTGTCTTGCAACGACAGCATATTCCTTCCATATCCAAGAGTAAGAAAAAAAGAACATAAAATGGAGACGGGTAAGGCCTTACCAACAATAGCTCCAAGTGCTATTCAAAAAATAATAGCATCATTTTAACATGACAAAATGGAAGGTTTTCTCGTATCCCAACGTGCCAGTTGCGTCACTTGACCGCGAGGAAACACACAGGCACAGGCGCGCATGCTCACATACGCACGCGGTGGATGGAAAAGCCCGTATTCTAATTCACAGCCTCATCTTTACACTTGTGTCCAGGTTACATCTGTCCCTTTTCAGTTTCGACCCGTGCTACCCTTTTAAGATGCTCTTTATTTCTTCCCTTTTCGCCTTCATTCATGCTCCTCCCCCTTTTCCTCACATCACTTTCATATCAGCTCCTCCTTTTCTCTTTTGTTTCACATCTCCCTCATTACCTACACATTTCCCTTACTTCTGGCGGGTGCCGCATCTAGCAGGTTCTCAGTACATATCTAATTTGGGCTCCATACTTATCTCATGTCAGCCCCCCCCCACCACGCTTTGTCTAGTCTTCCTCAAGTCCTCAAGTCAGGACTCCTTCCCTACATCCAGTTCCCACCCTGCGCCCTCTCCATCGCCCCCGCCCCTCCATCAGTCCTCCCTGCTTCCGATAGTCGTCCCCTCCACCTCTCACCCCTTTTCCCGCCTTTTTCCCCCAAGGTTCCGAAGCGCGAGGACCTCATTGTCCTCCTCCCCCATCCTCCAACAGGCCCACCAGACGGCCTTGTTACCATGACGACAGAGCTACTCAAAGCTGAAGTCGAGGACCTGGTTGCCATGGCTTCCGCTTCTCCGCCTCCAGCCCCGCCCGCGCGCCCCGCAGCGCTGGCGCCTGCGCGGTACTCCACTCGAAGGGCCTCCGAGCCTGGGCGGGACGGGGCGGGGCTTCAAACGAGAGGGAGGGAAGGAGGAGATAGGGTAAGAAAGGGAGTGGAGCTGGCGCGTACGGTGGCCGAAGAGGGACGCGCCGAGCCGGAGGCTGCAGGATGGTAGGCTGTGCGGAGAGGGAGGGGAGGGGGAACCGAGGGGCGTGGGCTGCACCTGCGGGGGTCCTTGGGGGCCGCCCTCTGTGAGGGCCGCCCTCTCTTCCTGCGGTCCTCAGAGGCCCCACTTACGCGGGCCGGTTGGCCAGCCGGCCTCGCAAGGAAGAACAGCTGGAAATGGCTTTAGGGAGAAGGGGCGGGGAGGGGGCGCATATGTGGGGCGAGAGGGGGCTGACTAGGGGGCGGAGGGACCGTCCCGGGCGGGTGGGCCAGCCGGGGGGGTGGGGAGCGCGCGGGTGGCGGTCCAGGGGGTCCCGATCACTGCCGCAGGGAAGTCGCCCGAGGAAGAAGGGGCGCGGGGGCCTGCCGGCGAAGGGAGGCGGCGGGGTTGGCGGGTCACCAAGACCCTCTGTTCCGGTGCAGCCCAGAGGAACGGCGGCCCGCGGGGAGAGCGGTGTGTGGGAGGGGAGAGTTTCCGGGTCCGAGGAGTGGACGTCCTGCCTCGGTTTATCGCCTTGCTCTACTACAGGCTGGGGTGAGGTGGGAAAGCCAAGTGGGCTCGAGGTCTTGCTCTCCAGGACCCAGGCTTCGGATCCCCGGCTCCCGTGCTCTTGGCTCTCCGCCCCACATCCCATTCTCTTTCCGGAGCCCAGGCCTTCCGTCTTCCTGCTGGCTTCCCGCTCCCCCGCCCCCCAATCTCAGAGGCGCAGTGCTCCCTTGCGCCCCTCTGTTGCCCTCCCGCCACGCTAAGCAGCGTGTCCCCTTCCCCACCACCAAACACCCTTGATTTCTGATTTAGCCTACTAAACAAGTACTGTTCCAAACACCCACGGATTCCAGCCCTTGGTAATGCCCAGGGAGAGGAGAACTGCAGGGAGAAGGAGCTAACTCCAGGGTGTAGACTGGACTCCCTGGAACTGGGAAACTGGGGGTGCACGGGGTACTGAGGGCTCTGCACTCCTCCCCACTCTATTCAGCATTCACTTTGTTCCACAAAGCTCCAGGAACCACGCAGGATGGCGGTGTCCTAACCAAGGAACTGAAAGGGAAATTGGTCACCTGGTATCTGGAGGGGAGGGGTGCACAGCAGGAGGCACCCTAAAAGGAATCAAAAAGAGAGGACTGCTGGTGGCCAGAGGCCTGGATGGCTGAGGAGAGAAGAGGGTAGAATTTACCCCTGGGCATACGCCTGGCACTGGAGAGCAGTGCATTGGGGACATCGGCAAGATTGTATGGCTAGGATGGGGTGGAGATTTGAGGTAGCTTCTGGAGAGACAAAATACCGCATTTCACCATGGTGGTGGATAGGACCACAGAAGAAAGCAGACATCTCTTTGACTTCAGCTATGAGCTGCTTGCCCCTGTACTAGGCATTTTACTGACCTTTGAAAGACAGAGGTAGGAAACAGGAGGTGAAGGAATAGTAATAGTGACACTTAACGTGTTCTAGTGCTTACCATGTGACAGGCACAATCGCATATATCAACTCATTTAATCCCTCCAAACACGTAGGTACTTTTATTACATCCATCTTACAGACCAGGAAACTGAGGCCCTGAGACATAAAATAATCGCCCGAGGCAAATTTCTCAACTACCCAAGCCAGGATTTGAACCTAAATGACAGACTCCGAAGCTCTGACCTGCCCCAGAAGGAAAGGCACCTGCTGGTGGGAATACCCAGAGTTGACAGCAAGGGCTGATTTTTGAGCTAGTGGGAGCTGTGAATAGAGAAGCTTTAGAAGCATTTGTGGAACGCTCTGTAGCTGTGTTTCTGGAGTAAACAAACCCAGAGAACCAAATCTCTGACCCTCAGCTCTGCCCCCTGCCCCTAGATGCGATTCATGCTGCTGTTCAGCCGGCAGGGGAAGCTGCGGCTGCAGAAATGGTACCTGGCCACATCAGACAAGGAGCGAAAGAAAATGGTCCGGGAGCTTATGCAGGTTGTTCTGGCTCGCAAGCCCAAGATGTGCAGCTTCCTGGAGTGGAGGGATCTCAAAGTCGTCTATAAGAGGTGACTTGCCACCTACTTTCACGCTGTCTGGATCCTGCTGGATGGGGGTCTGGCAGTGGGTTCAAATGGCTGAGCAATAAGGTCAGGGAGAACTGGGAGCTAAGGACATCTGGAGGGCAGTGATGAACTCCAGCTTCCTTTACTTTCCAAAATTACTTGGAAGAAATTCTGGTTCCCCACTTGTTTCGCTCATGCCTGACACCTACTTGACGCACATACCTCTGTCGCCAAGGCCTTATCCTGTCCATCACACATGTCCCTTGCAGCCTCATTCAACAGTTATAGATCCGGCACCACTTCTCCCCAAACAAGCACACACACACACACACACACACACACACACCACCTCTCCCAAACACACACACACACACACACACACACCGGCCAGTTCCTTCTCTGAGCAGGTGGATTAGTTGGCTCCGGTTTTTGCTGAGTCAAACTGAACAGGTCAGAGGGCAAGAGGGAAAGAGCTTGCGTGTTTGCCTCTGTCTTGTGAGAACTGCCAAGAGGCAGAGCGAGTTGTTATTATTTGCATACCCCGGGGCTACCCTGCCTGTGTCCAGTAGGGACACAGGCCCTGCACTGGGAATGAGGAGAAATGGGAGGTTTGGGTGCACAACACCTGGGTCCTGAAGCAGGCCCAGCAGCCCCTCCAGCAACCCCACGTGTGCCCCTGCCCTCAGATACGCCAGCCTCTACTTCTGCTGCGCCATCGAGGGCCAAGACAATGAGCTCATCACGCTGGAGCTGATCCACCGGTATGTGGAACTCCTGGACAAGTACTTCGGCAGCGTAAGTCTCCCCGCCCACCCTGTCCGTACTCGGCAGTCCCCTCTTTCTACCAAACCCTGGGACCCTTCCCGTTGCTGCCAGGAGGATTTGGGAGAGGCGAAGTTGGAGCAGTGAGAACAGTAATTAATTCCCCTCTTTAAGCCTTAAGCCTATTAACCATATCCCTTAATCAGCCCCGGGGAGGGGGTACGCACCGGAATCGGCCACTCCATCAGTCCATCTAGAGCTCGGTTTGGACGTCCCACAGAAGGTTGGAGACTACATTCAGATTTTCTCAGTGGCTTCTGACCTTGACTTTGCATTGGAATTTTCTGGAGAGTTGATTTTTTTTTTTTTTTTTTAATTATTGATGCCTGGGTCCCATGCCCAGCAAGTCAGGATTAACTGATCAGGGGTATAGCCCAGGCATGGACAGTCAGCTCAGATCTTAGACGGGGAAAAGTAATAATTCCATCATTGATATTCCACTTAACAGTTTACAAAGTGCTTTCAGGCTTTTGTGCCTGCTCCTCATTTTATCCTGTGAGTAGGTGTTGTTATCTCAATTTTCAGAAGAGAAACCAGACTCAGAAATGAAATGTCCTCTCCATCTAGCTGCACGGTGGCAGAGCCGTGCTTGGCAATCAAGTCTTTCCACCTGTGATCCAGAATCTCCTCCTTCCCTGCCCAGTAGCGCCCAGGGAGGGAGGCTAGCCTGGCCGCTGGTGGGAACAGTGCACAGATTTTGGGGGGAAGGCAGCAGGAACCACAGTCAAGGGTAGATTAGGGCAACTCATATTTCATGTTCACAGAGAAAGAGGCAAGAGAAGGAGAAGGAAAAGTCAAACTGAGTACTAAGCCTCGGGGTTCAGGGGCTCATAGGCCTGGGGCAGGAGCCTGAGGTGGGAGCAGTGGTCAGGAAGAAGACCCTGGAGCCATGAGAAGAAAAGAGGTGGGTGGCTGGTGTGCAGGTCGGGTGGAAATACCCCTTGACATTCAACTCTGCCTTCTCCCCGTTCTCCCAGGTGTGTGAGCTGGACATCATCTTCAACTTTGAGAAGGCCTACTTCATCTTGGATGAGTTTCTGATGGGCGGTGATGTCCAGGACACCTCCAAGAAGAGTGTGCTGAAGGCCATCGAGCAGGCCGACCTGCTGCAGGAGGTATGGGCCCGGGACAGTGAGGAGGAGGAAGAGTACCATGGCAGAGGGGGCCCTTCCTTCCCTGGACACTTTGCCTGCCAGCCACAGCTGTCCCCTTCCGGCCACCAAGGGGGCCCCCCTCCCTGTGGCGTCTGGCCCTCACGGCGCCCGGTTGGCCAGCTTGCCCTCAAGCACTGACTGACTACTCAGGGTGGGAGGTCGGGGTGGCAGGCAGCCTGCCTGTGCCCATTCTCCCTCCTTCTCCCAAGACCAAGCCAGATCTCCTTGGTTCCATACTTCTCTTAGCATTTAGGGTTGTTCAGGGAATTGGAGAGGGGCACACGATAGATAATTCTTTTTTCCCTGATGTGTCCCCCCACCCTTTTTTTTTTTTTAACACACACAGACACACTCAAAAGTCTCTGCTCCTCAGAAGCAAAGGGCTGTGGGGATTTGGGGGTTGGGGTAGAGGGTGCCTGACTGTTGGTTCTCCTGCTATCTGACGCCCCCGCCCTCACCCCATTACTGCCTGCCCCCTCTCTGCTGTGCCACTGCTGAGACTTGGTGCAGGAAGATGAGTCACCAGAATCTGCAATGACAAGCAAGCTGGCCTGAGCTGGCTCTGAGGAGGGGGAAAGATGGGGGCTCATCGCTGCAGTAGGAGTAAGGGCAGAATTGAACTTGCCACCTCACTGGTCCAACTTCCCCTTCACACACACACACACACACACACACTCACACACTCACACACACATGCCCTGGCACACACACCCACCCCCGTTACTAGTGCTCTGCTCAGACCCTAATGACTCATTTCTCTGCAGTCTGGTTCACCTTCCCTCAGGGACCTGATACCAACTTATTACTCCCTGCCCCCACTTTGAATCAAAGGACCCAACCATCTGGCACCCCCAGCCTCCAGCAAGCGTTTCCCACCCCCCAGTCCCAGCTTCACTCCCTTCCCCCTCAGAGACTGAGCCCCCCGGCTCCCCAAGCTCTGGTTTTGGGTTCTCTGGGTGGTGGCGGACTCAACCTGGACCCCCTCCTTGCCACCGTTGGCTCTGGGGGGTGGTCCCTGGAGACTGGGGACTGGAGACTTTTCCAGCTTTGAGCTCACATTGGCTTTTCTCTCCCCCCTCCCCGTGTCTCTCTGTGTTCCGCCCACTCGTGATTGTCCTTGTCTTGCCCACCGCCCCCCCCATTCCCTGTCTGCCTCTCCTGGTGTCTCTGGCTCAGGAGGATGAGTCGCCTCGCAGTGTGCTGGAGGAGATGGGTCTGGCATAGCCCCCACCCCACCTGGGCATCGTGGAGATATGGGGAGCTGGTGGAGAGGCAGGGCATGAGTACCCCTTTTCTTGGTGGAACCCAGCTGCCCCTCCTCTGCGGCCTCACCTTCTCCTGGAGTGAGCTGTGGGCTCAGGACCCTCAAACATTCCTTCCCTTACCTCTATCTCCTGTTTCCCCTTTCCCCAACGAAGGTTTTAGGAGCTAGGGGGTAGGAAAATGTGACCAAAATGGGGGTGCTATTTGGCTTTCATTCCCTGCCTTTGAAGAACTAATGTTATCCCAGACTTGCTCCCCTTCCTTATAACTGTAAATATATAAATACGTCAGGTTAAAGGGAAAAGGTTTTCAGGGCTCTTCTCTTCTCCCTTGCCCCATAACCTACCTCCACCCTGCCCCAGTAGCCAGCCAGGGCAGCTTCTCTGCCTGGGATAGGGGTGGGGGGAATTTCTGAGTATTGAGAGGGAAGGCCTTTCCCCTCATCTACCCTCCTCCTCCTTGGCTGCAGTGGGGACTCTGTCCAGTGCCAGGGGAGGAACAACATAGTTAATTTTTTTCTAACCTTGCCACTTCGAGGGAAGTGAGGGATGGGGGAAGGGCAGGCTTATGGGAGACTGTCCCTCCTTCACTCCATGTTCTGGGTGAGGCAGGAGCTAAGGGGTGGGGTGTGGGAAGTGTCTGACTTTATTTCCTTTCCTCTGAAATAAAAGGAAAAGCATTTCTGGACTTTGCCTGCTTAGGCTCTGTGAAGGAAGGAAAGGCTCCTGGGATCAGTCAGGAGGGGACTAGGATTGCCAGAGTTAAAGGGAAAAAACAAACAAACAAACAATAGAGGACATCCGGTGCCATTTGAATGATAATGAATATTTTTAGGATAAGCCTGTCCTATGCAAATACACTGGTTGTTTATCTATAGTGAAAATTTAACTGAGTGTCCTGTACTTTATCTGGCACCCCTATTCCAGATGGATTTGTGAGCTCAGTGCCTCTCTGAACATGGTGCCTCCAGCTCCCCGAGCTGCCTTTGGCCAGGGAGGAGCAACTCCTGGGGACATGGTTTCACTCCTGGGAGGATTCTTTTTGGAAGATTTCATTCAGCCGGTTTAGTTTTATTTGGAGAGAGGAATCAGGGGTTCAGGGGTATAGCCAACCCTGTATGCTTACCACAGGGTTGAGGAGTGGCTAAAAGCAGGGTGTTTCTGTAGCTGGAGGCCCCTCCTCCCTGTTTGTTGTGAAGTACACAGGACCAGGGAATTTAGGGGGCAGGTAAGGGAGGCGGGTGGGTGAGGTTGGAACAGGGGCTGTGAGGAGCCACCTAAGTGGCTGGAGGATCATGGATAGAAGAGCCTTCTAACTGGACTGGAGCTGCCCCACCCTGGGGACCAATGACTTTAACCACCACCACCACCACCCCCACCCCCACCCCTAGGCTGCAAGTGGAATTTAGGCTTTCTTCATAGATACCACGGGCCATATTCTACTCTGAAATACGGCTGAAAGTGGTTCCACCACCCTGGCTTTTGAACAGGAGGAGATGGGTGTTGTGGCTGGCGCTTCCCTCACCGCCCCTTGGGAAGGACCACGCAGGCCCAAGGGGACGGGTGAATAACGGAGAACAAAGTCCTAATAAAATAGTCACTTTTATTTCTTAGCAAAACTATTTCCTCCGTGAGGGGTATTTACAACAGAGAAGGGAAAGAATAGGTAAATTCACAGCGATCTGGAGAGGGTGGAGAGGCTCCTGGGAGGCCCAAAGGGCAGGAGACAGACACTTCTTCACACAATTAACTGGAACAGCTTTTTCCGGTTTTGGACGGGGACGTCCCGAGAGGGACTAGGTGGGGACAGAGGCCCGTGGGGGGAGGGGATTCGCACAAACCGCCCGCCCGCCTGGGGTGGCCCCGGGGGCCTCCTTGAGTGAGTTTGGGGAGTTCGGGCTTCGAATCCGGGAAGCGGTCTGACAGGTCCCGGCGCAGCCCGGGGGCGGGGCGACCCGAGGGCGAGGGCGGGGCCTGGAGGCGTCCAGGGGCGGGACTGGGGTGCATGCAAACACCGAGAAGGGAGAGGAGCAACACGGAGGGGGGTGGCCGAGCGCGCACCGGCGGCGCACGGGGGCGGGACCAGAGCAGGTCACGGGCGCCGGAGCAGCACGTGCTCGATGTAATTCTCCAGCTCCTCCTGCTCCTGCATCCGGCGCTCCTCCGCCTCTGCCTCCTCCTGCGCGCGCAGCGCCTGGGCCTCCCGGCCAGGATAGTGGTGCGAAGGTGGCAGGGCGTGGTGGTAGTGGCGGCGGCGCGAGGCAGCGGGCGGCTGCAGTGTCCGCGGCCGGATGTAGTTGGGAAAAGGGTGGTAGGGCCCGGGGGGAAACAACTCGTCCTCCTCGCGATCCCAGGGCGGGAGCACCTCGTTCCAGTCGGGCAGCTCGTCTCGGGAGGGGGCGGGGGCAGGGGGCGGGGGCTGCGGGGAACGGACGTGGGTGGGGGCGGGGGCGGCCCGGGGGTGCGGCACCGGCTCCGGAGGGGCGTTCTTCTTCCGCTTCCGCTTCTCCTCCACCTCCTCGATGATGCTGACCACGTCGTCCGCTGGCAGGTGGAGTTTGGTGGACAGCTCAATGAGGCTGTCGATCGTTTGAGGGTCCATCTCTTCGTCGTCGTCTTCCTCCTCCCCGCCCTCCTCTGCCCCCTCAGCCTCCTTCCGACGGTGGCCGGGCATCTCTTCTTGGGAGCGCTTGTCCTCGGCTCCGGCTTCCCCGTCCTCCTCCTCTGCGAACAGCAGCGCGTTCTGCCGCGCCCTCTCCGCCTCCTCCGCCTCTGCCTCCGCCTCCGCCGCCTCCTCATCCTCTTCCCCCACCCTCTCCGCCCCGCCGCGTCTCTCCTGCTCCGCCTCCGCATCCTCCCTCTCGCTCTCTCGCTCCTCCTCCTTCTCCTGCAGCCCCCGACCCCCAAGGCCGCGCTGCCGGGCCCCGCCCTGCAGCAAATACTGGAGCAGCAGGTCGGAGGCGAGGTCTGCCAGCCGCTCTTCCTGCGCCGCGGCCTGCCGTGTGGCCTCTGCCTGGCGCCGCCCGGCCTCTACCTGCGCCAGACCTTGCTGTAGAAGGCGCTCCCCCGCCTCAGAGCCGCCCAGGAGTGAGCTCTCCGGACGGCGTGCCTTGGGGAAAGGGGCACCCAGGCTTTGGTACGCTTTGGATAGGGGTGCCAATGCCTCACCTAGATGTGTTTTGGGGGAGGACACTCCTTCCCCGAACTGGTGGGCTTCAGGAAGGGGCCCACTCTCGGGCATACGCGCCTGGAATTGCGGGGGAGCAGGGGGTGGCAGAGGCGCGCGCTCCGGGACGCGCGCCTGGAACTCTCCCCAGGAAGCGCGCCACACGCGCTCCGGCCCGGGGCTCTCCAGGTTGACTCGGGTCAGCGTGTGCGTGCGAGTTTCCGTCTCTGCTGCCGCTGTCTCTTGCTGGCGCTTGGCGTTGCTCGGACTGAAATCTCGCAGTTCCTGGAGCAGTGAAGCTAGCGTCTCGAGCTCTTCGGAGGGGTCGCCAGCCTCGGGACCATTCTCCTGAGTCTGAGGGCGAGGCGGGGCCGCAGGTGCCTGGGTCTCTGGCGCCGGGAGGCTGTGGGTCTGGCTGCGCACGGTCTCGGTCAGCAGAGCTTCTGCTGCTTCTTCCTTTGGCCCCTGCTGGGAGCCGCCGGGCGCCGGAGGCGAGCCCGGGCGGTCAAGAGCCTGCAGCAGCACCGCGGCCAGCGCCCGGGGATCCACGCCCTGGAAAAGCTCTCCCTCCTCCTGAGGCTCGGAATTTCGAGCGGCTCGGACCTCTGGGGCGCTAACATCCTTCGGCCCGGGCACTGCGTCCCCAGCTACCGGCTCTTTATGTTCAGAGCTGAGGGGAGGTGGCTGCGCCTCAGGGTGCCCCGGGGGCGCTGCTCCCAACCCCTTGATCAGTAGAAGGAAGCAGAAGAGGGTGGAAGCCGGCAACGTGAGCGATTTCATGACCAAAGGACTGCCGGAGACTGTGAAAAATAGAAGGGACCAAAGAAAGAGGGTTTCTGTAAGAATTTTCCGCTCTCTGATTCTATATCCCCTTCCCCCACCTTTAATCAGGAAATCCAGGGCTTCCCTCATCCCCCTAATAACCTTACCCAGAAGAGGGACGTTTAGGAGCAAAGGAGAAAGATGTTGTGCCGATCTCTGGAGTCGTGTAAATGGGAAAACGCCCGCAACCCTCGCTCCCCCCAGTGCCTCCTCGCCCCCTTGCCTAAGCCATCTCACTGCCAGCGCCCACGTACTAAGCAGCTAAGATAAGGGGAAAAAAATCTCGGCTCCCTCCCCACAGGACTCCCCGGATGGTGCGTGGGCGACTTTAGCAGCAAGAGAAAAGCGGCGACTCCCCCATTTACCAGGGACCCTTACCGGGGGCTCCCCGCTGTGTTTTTAATAGCCCCATCCAGGAGGAGAGAGAACCCTCCCTCACGCCCACGGCTGCCGAGGGTTTGAGGGATGGACAGCGGAGTATTTACCAGCTGGTGTCACGATGCGGGAGGTGGAGAGGAGGGTCTGGGCGGGGTGGGGACAGGGGAAGATCGGGACGCGTCCGCCTCGGCTCCGAGCAGTGGCTGGGATAGGAGCGACGGTCGAGTTCTGGCGTCCAGTGGGTTGGGCTCAGCTGGGTCCGCGCGGCTCTGGGCGACTCGCTCGCTCCGGCTTCAGCACGCTGGACAGCGCCCGCGCCGCTGCCGCCTTATAAAGGGGAGAGCGCGGGGTCACGTGGGTTCGCCCCGCCCCATTGACGTCAATGTTCATTCATGGGGAAGCGGGCGGGCGCCTCGAGGTGGGGGGCAGCCCAGTGATTGGAGAAGGTGTTCTTCTCCCGGCCCGCGCCTGCGCGCCGGGAGCCTCGGCTGGAGGGGCGTGCGCTAGCCGAGCACCGGGGAAATGAATGAATGAATGAATGAATGAAATCGCCGGGGCGGGCGGGGCAGGGGGCTATGAATGAATGAAGGAGGGACGAGGAGAAAAGGATGAATGAATGAATGGGAGAATGAATGGAAGGGTGGATGCAGAGACGCTGCAAGGCGGGAGGGTGGGTTACAGAGCAACTTGCAGCTGCGGGAGCCCGCGTCGCTGAGCCGAATAGGATGGGGGCACTCCCAGAGTCTGACTGGGCATCAGTAGGAGATCCATACTGGGGAGGGGGAGGATAAGGATTCCAAAGCCGAGGAAGGGGCTGGACTCCCCATCTCCCGACCGCGCGCACGGTCCACGGGGAACACACCCAAGGACGGCGTGAACCCGAGAGAGGAGGGACGGATCCGCGCCCCTGCGGGCGCTGTTCGTGGATCTGCGGTGCGGGGTGCCGGCCCTGGGCCGGGGCAGATGGGTGGATCTTGCGGTTTTGGTAATCCCGTTGGAAAGGGTCCGAGTCGGAAGAAAGGGGAAAGACTGAGGATGTGTGTGCCTCTGTGTCGTGTCTGTTCACAGTCGGTGCGTGTTTGGAGAAAAAGGTGTGTCTGTCCTTCTGTCCAGCTCACTCTGTAGCGTATGTTGGCGGCCCGGCTTGCCCCTTGTCAGCCCACCTCTCCCCCCCACCTTCCTCCTGCTTCTTTCCCTCCCTCTGCTTCCCCCCAAAGGACGTTTGGAGGGCGAGAGCAGACCAGGTGGGGAGGGGGTTGCGCAGGTTGGGGGGGTGACTCAACTCCAGCTCTCTCCACTGCTTAAAGGGAAGGTTTGAACGCGTTGCAGAGGGGTGGGGGTGGGTGTGCAACGTCAGACATAGCCCCTCTCTACCACCAGACCCCTCGTCCGTATCTCCTGCCAGAGGCGTTGGGGTTGGGGGCTTGGACAGTTAGAGGTTGGGGGGGGCGATGACGCACAGATTGCGCAAAGAGAATCCATCAGCGAGCCGGGTCCAGTGAAGGGAGACCAGCCCGTGGGCGGGGGTGGGGGGAGGACGGAAATGGGGAGGGGGCAGGGGAGAAGGGAGGAAGGCAAGGGGAGCAGTCACTGCAGGAATGAAGGGGAGGAGGGAGGCTGGAGGGGGCTGCGGTGCAGGCAAAGAGCTGTGCGGGGGCGTGGGCAGGGAAAGGGGGGAGTGACAATGACACATGCCAGACACACAAGAACTGCGGACACAAGGGGTGCCTGTGGGCACACGCAGGGCACCCGCACCCTAAGACTCTGGAAACCGAGATCAGGGCTGTCTGTCAGGGGCTCAGAGACTCTTTCAGAGGCAGTCCTCAACCCCCTCCTCATCTCTTCCTAACACTGACCCTCCTTCTCTCTCTCTCTCTCTCTCTGTCACACACACACACACACACACACACACACACACACACACACTCACGTGCTTTCTTCTATAGCCAGCAGTGGCTTCTCGGTTCCATCAGTGGCTCGACTTTCCCAGAAGAAAGCCCATCAGCTCTGCAGGGAAAGAGGTGGGGAGGAGTAGAGAGAGGAAAGAGAGAAGAGATGGGAGCAGGAGAGGGAGGGAGGAAAGAAGGAATCTGGAACAGGTAGAAGGAACAGGCTAAAGGAGAAAAAAAAAAAAAAGCCACCAACACAGCACTGAGAACCAAGGTGACTGTGGAAATACCAAAGAAAGCAGAGAGAGGAGGGGGCAGCAGACCCCAAGGCTGTGCCTCGCCCCCCACCCCTTACACACAGTACTATCTAGGACCACTGCCTAACCTGGGGGCTCCCCCTCATTCCTCTTTCTCCTCCTCTTCTTCTCTCCTTTATCTTCCCAGCCTGGTTACTGTGAGCAGTGGAATGGGGAGGGGGTCACGTTACCTTCCCGAGGAGGATGAATCAGAGAGATGGCTCAGACATCTGGAGGGGGGAGGGGAAGCCATCCAAGAGAGAAGGAAGAGGGGAGGGAAGGAGCCAAGGGGGGCAGACTGAGAGGCTGATGGGGCTAACAACTAAGTGTGAGATGAGGGGAGACAGGCACCTAGAGAAACGGTTTGTGTTCCTGTGGGCTTGTATATGTGCACACACACCTATGTGTGCATGTACATATGTGTGCCTGTGTGTTTGTGTGTGTGCAGAGTTTAATGAAACATATGGGAGGGGGGTGAAAGGGAACTGGAAGACCAATTGTGTATTTAATCAGATAGAGTGGATGGGCATGATAGTGTTCCACTTTAAATATGAAATCTTCTCTTGCAATCTGTGTGGCCATGTTTTTTTGCCTGTTTCCAGATGTCATTGTATAAGTATTGAGTGCGTGTGGGTTCCGATCCTTCTGAGTGTCTGTATACCTGTGTAGTTGGGAGACTTTGAGTGCATCCAGTCTGGGCACCTGCTGGTGTCTGAAAAGTGAGCCTGGCTTGGTGTGTCAATAGTGTGTGTGTGTGTACACATGCGTCTTTGTGCATTTCTCTGAATCCTTCCCTGCTTTTTGATTTATGTTACAAGTTATGTAGATGTCTCTGTGTCTTTGATCTTGCCTGCCCCTCCCCCACATTCACTATCTCTAGATTTCTGTACAGTAAACCCACTCATCTGCTGCCCACAAGTTCAGGTCCTTGCCCCCCTTGTTTTCAGAGTGTTCCTCTATTCTTCCATTCTTCCCCAACTCTTCACCCTTTCCTTCCTCCACTCAGCCCAGAAGCCCAGGGGAGCTTCTCAGACCCTGACATCCCAAGAATCTCAGTCAGCATGGGGTAAGGGAGGGAGGGGGGCAGCAAGGTAGGGGGGTGGGCACCAAGCCAGGGCATCCACAGCAATAGGCTTGGTGATAACACAATCCGGATCATGTCTACATGGACTCTGAATCTCTGGGTCTGTTTCTGCCTGTCTTCATCTCAGTTCCCTACGTGGGTCTGCTCATTCACACACACCCCACCTCTCAGAGATGTGCTGTGCCCTTAATACCCTGCTGCCTCTAGGGGCTTCTGGAAAAGAGCTGGACTGGGGACAGTTGCCTGGAATCGGTAGAGGAAGGAGATGGCAGGAAAGATAGAGAATGGAGAGACAGAGCTAGAAAAGGCAGTGCTGAGATGGGGACCTGGAGGGGATGCCTGGTGTTTGCTGAGTTATTTGTATAAATCCTTCTCTTTGTCTTTGTTTCTGAATCTCTCATACTCTCCAAGAGGGCAGCAGGAGAAGATGGGGTCCAATGGAGTAGTGATCCAAACTGAAGATTTGGAAAGCCAGGGGAGGGGGGTGGACAGAGTACTGTGTCTTTTCCCTGAGAAGGTTTGGAAGAGAAAAAGAGGGCAGGGGCTTGGGGACCCCGCAGCTCACCATCCCCCCAGCTCTCCCTTCCCCCCAACCGGTGACTCACCTCTGCAGCCTTTCATTGCATCCGCGATGGGGGGACAGGCAGGGAGGGGGGCACTTTATGAGAGGGGCAGGGGTCTCCACTCTGAACTGAAAGAAGGTGCTGAAGGTCCCCCTGAAAATGGCCGCATTAAAAAGCATCATTGCCCTATCCCCTTACCAGCCCTGTTCAGTAGAGTGGGGAGTCCTGGGGAGGGAACTGAGAGGGGGCTGGGGGCCACTGGTGGGTCTGGGAATGATGAGTAATAGGAAAGGGGTGCTCACCCTGATTTTCAGTTCCAGGGTCCCATTCTCTCATACCCCCACCCACTCCTGAGTGGGGGATGGGAGACCCAGCAAGCCGGGGGAGGGCAAAGCCGCAGAGATGAGTCACCAAGAGAATGAGAGAGAAAGAGACAGAGATGAGGGGAGACACAAAGAGAGACAGCTTCTGGAGAGACTGAGAAGGGAAAACACACACGCCACGAAGGTGATATCCACAAACTAACCAGAGAAAGCGAATTGTGTATTTTCATAATTCTGACCCAGCCTCCTCCAACATCCACCTGTCACACACAAACATACTGTTGTTATTCAGAGTTACACTGATATTCTGAGACACACCCACTTACACAAACACAGTATCACACCTAGCCTGGCAGTGTCACTCAGACACATGCTGAAGATGGGACCAGGGTAATGGAGATTTGCGTTGAGAGCCCTCGTTCCTTTTACATGGAATGGTGGGAGGGATCCTGAAGGAATGTGACTTCAAAAATCCAAGATGCGGTTTCAGGGACTCACAGGCTACGCCTTGCACACACGACGATACACAGTTGCCTACCTCCCCATTCACACATACATAGTAACATATCAAGCATCCTCCTCATCAAAAAGCCACTTGGAGTACCTGATTCTGGGGTACACCAGGCACGTTGTCCCGAATACATCCCACCCGGACACTCTGTGACTCGTACACACATGTACAGAAACGCAGACACACAAAGACGCCCATGGACACACTCACACGGACGGAAACCACCTTGCGCTGCCTCGCCTGCGTCCGCGCGTCCTGGCGCCCCCGCGTGTTACTTTTCGGAATCGCAGTCTCCGGCGCTCTGGAGCTCGGCTCCCGGGGGGCGGCGCCCAAGCTCCCTCCACCTCCTCCCCCTTCCGCGCGGTGCCCACCCAGGAATCCGGAAAGCGAGCGCTCTGGCCAAGAGAGCCGAGAGCCGGGAGTTAGACGCCTGGACTGTGGGGCTGAGGGAGGCCGGTCCTGGATGCCAAAGGGAACTTGGGAGAGAAGCCCATAGAATTGGGATAGCAGCGGACTCCCAGGTCCAGGGGAAAGAGAGACCCGGGCTTGCCAGGGCGCCGCGCAGCTGCCCTCCTCGCTCCTGAGCAACCGCTTCTTTCTGCCGCTTGGCTGGGGTGGGGGTGGGGGTGGGGGCAGCCGCGGCCAGCAGCCCTCTCCAGCTCCAGGAAGTCATTAGCCCCATTGCCACAGGGCTTAGAGATCCTCTCTAATACAGGCTGCTGGGGAAGGGAGAGGGGGCGGATAATGCGTCTCATCCCTCCCCCACTGAGAAGTGAAACAGACACAGAGGGAGGGCTAAGGGTCCGTTTTATTGCAATACAGCGGCGGTTGAAGCGACAGGGAGGGTGGCAGCGTGGCCAGGCGCCCAAGGCAGCCAAGCAAGGCAGTGCCGCACAGCCGTGCCACGTCGCCACCAGCCTCCGGGACTGGGGGAGGTGATGAAGCAGCGGCTGTCCTCTTTGCCCACCTTCTTCCACCTCCAGGCGCCCTCCTCTGCCCACGTCTTTGACTCCATCCCTAGCGACCCCTGTGCTTGCTGTCAACAAATCCCCGCCGACTGTCCATCGACCAACGACAAGTTCAAGCACTCACGGTCACACGGAGTGCGGTTCTGAGGCATGCTCGGGGCGTGGGACACCTGAATTCTAGTCCCTGCCGGGCTCCCAGCTACTTTGAGTGACTTGGAAGGCACTTTGGTCTTTGTGAGCCTCTGTTTCCTCCCTCTGTGGTAGATGTGAGGATCCACAGCTGAGCAATTGCAGCTGTTACTACTTGCATTCAAATAGAAAACTGTCAAAGTCCAAAAAGCATAAAGAAACCCGAGGAAGGGAGGGATGTCCAGAAATATCTGGAGGTGGGGGTTCCAGGGGCGCCAGAAGGCAGCCTGGTTAGAACCGGAAGACAGCCCCATACTGGGCTGAGGGATCTGCCCTCCCCACACCAAACTCTCCAGCCCAAACCCCCTGGTCCACGGCCCAGTTCAGGCCACTGGTTGGGGGCATGGGAAGGGGGCCTCTGAAATAGCCACATGGTGCAAAGTTGGAGGAAACCCGTCAGAGGGGGCAGGCTTGGAAAGATGCGACACCGGAGGGTCAACAGGGCATTATAATTCTAGGACATTGACAGGCTCTCTCACCGTACTGCACACAGGGTGGGTGATGAAAAGGTCACGGGGAAGAGGTATGGAGGAGCAGACAAATGGACCATGAGAGGAGCTAAGTGTCTGGGAGGCCCAGGGAGGAGGAGGATGGGGGCACAGAGAGAAGGAGGGAGAGGACACTGACGCAGAAGCACAGAAGGCTGGGAGGGAGGCAAGGAGGGCAGGGCCGGGCAAGCCCTGAGAGTTTGAGAAAGGGCGGGAGCAAGAAAAGTAATGCGTGTTGGGCAGCTGGGCATAGCACATCCTTCTGTCCGCTTCCACCCGCGAGGGGGCAGAAGGGAGAAGCCAGGAAGGGCAGAGTTCACTGTCAGGCCAGGGCGACGGACAAGAAAAGGCTCTGAAGCCTGGGAAGGAGCCCATTCTTTGGCCAGTGAAGGGGGAAAGGGCGGACAATAGCAGCGCAAGGGCCTCCCCCAAACCTGGCGGTTCGGATCAAGGCGTGGGCAACAGCTTTTGGGCGCGCTAGAGGCAGGATGGCCGACCGAGAAGTAAGGGTAAAAAGGTTAGGGAGGGCGCTCCGAGGAAGGCTGGGCTTCAGAGCCCGCCGCGGAGCACAGGGGGAGGGGGCGGAGCTTGCAAACAGTGGCGGGCAGGGCTTTCTGGAGATCAGCGCCAGAGGGCAGATCTAAAGTGCTGCTTCTCTCCCCTCCGACAGGAGAGGCCCTAGCTGTCGGCCTCCAGCAGGTACTGCTCTGTATAACCCTTGACCAGCTCGAGCCCCAAGCCGGCCTGGCAGAAGTCAGCCAGCTGTGACCATAACTGGGGCTCTAGGAAAAGCTGGCACAGGACGATGAGGCCGGCGAGGCGCGGGGCCTAGCGCTGCAGGTGCCACAGAAGCTGGCTCTGCACCTGCACGCCATCGCTGCCGAAGGCGTTGATGTTGAGGTAGCGCCACGTGCAGTCACCGCCCTGCGGGATGGGGAAGGGGCGCGTGCACAGCGTGAGCACGCGCGGGCACGCGCGGCTGTCCACGCGCCACTCCAGGCCCTTGGCCGCCAGCAGGCGTGGGTTGCTCTCCCTCGGCCGGTAGGGCTGCCCATCCTGGATGACGGTCCCGCCCGGAAGCTCGTCGCGCTGCACGGAGGGCGACAGCAGGAGGCGTGCCACGTCGCCACCAGCCTCCGACGATACGGCCTCGGTGGGCAGCCGCGAGAAGGTGCCAGAGACCCGCAGCACCGCGGGGTTCAAGGGTGAGCGCGGGGTGGGCGCGGAGGCCTGGAGAGCCCAGCGCCTCTTGGCGTCTTCACTCCCACATTCACACTCACGGGATCCCAGTAGGGCCCCTCGGGAGGACCAACCGTGCCGGGCCAGGTGGAGTGGGGTATGTGAAAGCCTGCCCCCGGCCCCCCGAAGGTAGCATGGAGGAACCAGGGGCGAGGCCTCGGAGTATGTGCCTGGATCCCCAAGGAGGGGCGGGTTCAGTGTGGGGCCTTGGGTCTCCGAGGGGAGGGGAAGGGTGGGAAACAGATCAGTCGGTAGGATAGGGGAAGCGGAGGGAAAGGACAAAGCCTCAGATTAGGATCTTTGGGTCCCTGAAGGGAGGCAGAATCAATAGAAGAGAGGAAGGGTCACGGAACTCCGGACGCCTGGGCTCCGCAGCCATCTGGAGTAAGGACTGAGGGTTTGACGGCTGGGAGTCGGGAGCTTTTTGACTGCCCCTGGGCAAAAGGGTCTGGGTCGGGACTGGGAGTCCGGGGCTGGGCTCACGCGCGCCCCCCCTCGGCAGAGCCTGCAGAGAAAGCAAGCCGGTGACTGGGCGAGGGGGGAGGACACCTGGCTAGCTGACCTCCCGAGTCCTTCTCACCTGCTTGGTGATTAGGCGGTATTTCTTCAGCTCCCGGGGGCCCAGCTGGTCGTCCCGGGTGACCTGTGCCACCTTGACCCCCGGGTGCTGTCGCGCCACGCCCTTGCCGCGCTCCCAGGACGCCACGCGCAGCCCCCGCACCAGCGCGGTCTCCCGGGCGTCGATCACGTGCACCGACTCCAGCGCGATCTGCGGACTGACGCGGTTAGGGGGCCCTCCGCCCCTGCCGGGGCTCTCGGCTCACAGGACTCGCCTCTTCCCACTCGCTGAGCACTCCGTCGTCACCACCTCGGGCGCCAGGCCAGACCCGGGCCTGCCCAGGGAGATCTCCTCAGCACTCGGGTCTCGAATTCCAGAGCCGGCAGAACGCCCATTCGTCCGGGTCTCGTCCACCTCTTTTTTTTTTTTTTTTCCGTCCACTTCCTGAGATGCTCCAGCTCCGCTCGCACCAGGTCCCTGAGGATCGCCACACCCCCTTTCCCTGGCTCCACCCCCAGGAGCTTGCTACGCCCCCTAGCCCCTGCCACGCCCCCGCTGCTTCTTAGCTGCGCCCCGACCTCCTCTCGGAGCCTGTCCCGCTCACCGCTTCCGGGTGCTCTTTGTGCGAGAGTTCAGTCCACTCGGGGGTCTTGACCCCACTCTTGCTCTCACCTCCAGTCTACCCTCTCCTGCCTGCTCTTTTCTGTTTATGCTTCTGCCCCCAGAAACTCAAACGAATCTTCAAAGACCGAAGCTGTCCCCAGTCCCTCCCTCCGGTTCCTCCGCTATTCCAAGTACTACACGTCCTCCGTTCTACGCTCATTGGCTGGGCCCCTGGATCCGCACGCCCTACTCTTTGGTTCCAAAGCAGACCCACTCTTCAGCATCCGGACGAGAGCCTCACCTCCTCTCCTTCCTAAGATCCCAGTCACCCAAATGTAGCTTCACCCCCTTTTCAGCAGGGCCCCGGGTCTCACCACTCCGTTATGCTTGGCCAGCACCAAGGTGCCGTCGGGATCCCGGAGCCGGCTGTGGTAGCGGCTGAGAAGGTAGTCGAGGCCACCGTAGACGCCCCCAGAGATGGCCAGCACCTCCTCAAACTCCCGTTCTGTGCCACCACGAAGTCCAACGGCTCGGCCTTATCCTCAGGCCCCCATCCGGACCTGGGGTTGGCCCCCAAGGACTTGGCCTTGGCCTCAGGCCCCGATTCAGCCCCCGGGGTCTTGGTCTCAGCCTCAGGCCCGGATCCAGATCTGGACTTGGCGGCGGCCTCCTGTGGCCGGGTGTCTGAGTGTGGCTCCGCATCTGGCTCAGCCTCCTTTTCAGGCTTAGGGGCCTCTGAGCTGGCAGCACAACTGGCTTCCAACTTCATTACCCTACAGAAAAAAGACAACCCAGTATTGTGGTCAGAGCCCCTGTTTCCACATGTGGCCCCCTACACACCCAGTCCCCACAGCCCTTTCCTCCACAAATGCCCCTTCTCTTCTGCTCTCCACACAGACCCTGGGAATACAGGGCCTCCTGCTCTGACCAGCTCCCAGAGCTCCCAACGCTTCCAGGGCTGGGACCTCAGCAGTCACAAATCAGAAACCCCATGAGCTCCTCAGACACTGTCCCGAGATCTCCTTCACCCCCAGTTGCTCCCAGGGACTCAGACAAGGGGCAGAAGGCCCTTGGAGGGGTAGAAAATTGAAAGGGTCCCCCCACCTCTCCAAGACCTCTGTAAGAACATGAGAAACCACCATCTCCACTCCCCCTACAAAAGGGGTCCCTGGGAAAAACAGAGGGTTCAATCCCCCCTTCCTACCACTGCCAGTCACAATCCCAGGGCAAAGGGGGGGTGTAGACTCCAGATCTTCCCCCTATTGCCACTCCAGTACCCTCCACTCCCACCTCTGACACATATATTCAAACATAAACCAGAGTGGACATTAGAAAATTTCAAGTCGTTCCTCCCAGGCTTATCAAACCCGCCTTTCCCTTCCTCCTTCCTCCTTCTCCATAGGGAGACCTGGCTCCACTCTAGGGCCAGATGGTCATTTGGGAAAGGGCTCTGTTGGAGCTCCTGCAAACAGAATGTCACCTAGATCCCCTATGCCCCTCTTCCATTTACCTTCCCTCCAGAGAGTCTCTTCTGATTTTCTCTCTCCCTCTGTTCTTCTTTCTAAATTCTTCCTATAATTCTTACCCTACCTCCTACTCAAGATTTTCTGTGCCCTTCCTATTCTCATTTTTGGGTTAACTCCTCTGGATCTGTCACCGTTTGGCCTCCAGCTCTTCTGTTTTCCCTGCCAGAGCCAGGGCCAAGAGAAAGCCCCCTCCCCAAGTCCTAATGACTCTTCATTTCCAGACCTCTCGTCTCCAGACAAACCAGATCAACCAATTAAATCCGCTTCCTCTCTTTCAGCCAGTTATAATAGTCCCTTCATATAACCTACCTTAAGCCTCATTAACCAACATCCCAGGAGACACATATATCAGCTACTTTGTGGGGGATCATGTTGGTTTGGTTGTTTTGTTGTTGTTAACAAGAACATGACCTAGGTTTGGGAGAGGGGACAAACAATGACACCAAGGAGTTTAGGGATGGTCTTAGCTTCCATGTCACAAACATAGCTTACATAAACACAGCATGCTTGCTATACAGTTAAAGCTTCAAAACAAGAGCCCCGTTTCCCTCTTTCTTTTCAGCCTGATGCTGTTGTCTAAGGCCCTCCCAGGTAATCCTTACCTGGATGAGGTAAGACAGCATCAGGCCAATATCATCAGAGAAGAGGGGAAGCCCGACTCAGAGGATCTTAGAGCTCCTGCTAGAGCCACCAGAGACCTTCAGGTTCAACCCACTTCTTTCACAATGAGGAAACGGACACCCAAGGAGGTTAAGATCTGGCCTAAGGTGACTCAGCTTGGATCGAGCCAGGCTAAAGTTTAAGTTTTCCTGGCTCCCCGGCCAGTGGGGGAGACCTCTTTTTGGTGTATTTGGATCTCCAAGCCCAGCCTGAAGAGCAAAGGATAGGAATTACTGGGTCCTTCCTTGGCAGGAGTCAAAGGTCCCAAGTACTAAAGGCTAAGAACCAGAAATGGGATGCTGGGAGGAAACCCCAGTGCCCTCCCCCCACTGTCAGCACTTCCATGCCAACAACAAGCCTGGGGCCAGCTCAAGCATCAGATTCCTTGTGGCAGGCTCTGGGGATGATGGGTCTCAGAAAATGAACAAGTTAGCTTGTGGCTTCCATCTACATTTCCAGGCAAACTCACCAGCTGTTCACGGGTCCCTGAAAAATACTAGCTGGTAGTTCTCTGCTGAGCTCAGCAACTCCCCATTGCCCCCAAAAGGGACAGAATGTGAGAAACTTGTAGACAAGGACACATCCAACTAATTCAAGACATTAGGCTTCCATTACCCTCCTTCACTTTCAAGATGGGGGAGACTCTTTCCAAAGGGTGCATCTACCTACATCTTGGATAAGGTTGTTTGTAAGGGGGTCACAGGAAAGAAGAAAGAGCTTGCAAATTCATCTCTCTCATTTTCTTTCTGGGCACTCCTCTACACCTATTCCCTCAGAATAGCGCCCTCCAACCTGGCTCCTTGAACTATCATTCCCATAAGGTGTCTAGACAGAGGCAGCCCTGTGCTTCCAGGGCACTGTGGGAGATGTAGCTCAGGCATCTCCAGGACCCAGCTCCAGGAAGAGGGGCAGCGCTTCCCTTGCCCTCTATATCCCCGCATCCTTGGATCCATTCTTTCAATCTTATAAATATGAATGATCACTCCGGGAGGGGATGATTACAGTCCTCGCTGGGCATGCTGGGAGGCCCCCACCCCACCTCCACCGCACCCCACACACCTGAAATTTTGATGCCCTTGAGGTCGACAGCTTCTCGGAGCTGGAAGAGGGAGGAGAGGGAGCAGAGGGAGCAGAGAGCGGAGAGGCGGAGACAAAGACAAAGCTACACAAAGCGCCCAAAGAAGAGAGCAAAAAGGACAGGAAGGGAGGCAGGAAGGAGACAAAGGCGGACAGGGAGGTGTGGGGCAGGAGAGGATGGGAGAGAGGAGTGGGAGGAGGCACAGATACCAGACACAGACATGACACCTCGTGACTCGGGGTCCAGCGGATGCCAAAAAAGTCCTAGCACTGCATGCCCTCCCCAGGGAGACCTAAACAGAAAGCAGCGACACACCTCCTTCTCCCCACGGTGGGCGAAGGAGGAAGGGGTCAAGGGGAGGAGAAAGCCAGAAAAAGAGTCTGGAAGAGAATAGAGACCTCGGGAACAGAGGCAGGGGAGTCAAGATGAAATGGGGCAGATGCAGGGGATGAGGAAGATAGACCAACGAGCGGTGGGGGATGCCCCAGGGCCACAGCCATGGATTAGGGGGCTGTCCTGGAGAGTCTTCCCCAATCTTTCCTCTGCCCCTTTCCAGGAGTGAGGAGTGGGAGCGGCAGGCGGAGAGCTTCCGAAGGAAGCTGCCTACTTGGTAGGGGTCCCCGTGGGCGCCAGGCTCTGGGGACAGGTGGGAACGCAATGGCGACGGGGTGGGGGGAGGGATGACGGACGGGAAAGTGCCTTTGAACATCTAGGCAAAGTCCCGGTCCCAGTTATCTAGGTCACCGGACCCGGAGGGGTAGGGCTGTAGGGGGCGCAGCGGCTGTTTTGCCCTGGGGGGCTGTGGCCTTCTGCTGCCCCCATTCCGTGGAGGAGGAGCACGCCAGCCCCCAGCCCCCAAGGCCCGCGGCCCCCTACCTCGCCGGATCCGGAGCCCGGGCCGGGATGCCGAGACACGGAGCCGGGCCGGCCACGCGGACAGCGAACGGTGCCGGGAGAGGGGTCACTTCGGAGCCCCGAGGGTCGAGTTCGGGTGACGCGCGGGGACCGGAGCAGTCCCAACTCGGAGTTGGAGTGCGGGTGTGGGGTCTGCGTCGCGGCTCAGTCCCGCACGCGGGCGCGCGCTCCGGGAGGTTCGGGGTTCGGGGGCTGCCTCCCGCAGCGACGCTCTGCTGGGCACGGGCGGCAGCTCCGAGGGGCGGAGACCCTAGTGGCGCGGAGGAAACCCGGCCCGGATCTGGAGTGGACTCGGGGCGGCCTGGGGGCGGGGGGGCGGAGAGCAGGTGCCGGGGGGCGGCGTGCGGGCCCGGGAGCGGGCGCAGCTGGGTGACCTCAAGTCCCGCCGACGAGACTCCGCCCCTTGTCCCGGCTGGGCAGCGGGACTAAAGGTGGGAGGTGCCTTGGGTTTTGACGGAGGGGGTGACTGCTGGCTGAGTTATCGCCCCACGCCCCCGGCACCTCTACGCTCTGTCCTGGTCCCTCCTCTCCTTCCCCCGCTTTCGCAGACCTCCCTCTTCCAGGGGCCACCCCCTCAAACTAATCCCGTTCCCCTGACCTCCCGCTGCCAGATAAGTCAGAGCTACTGGAAAGGGCACGCAGAGCCCTGGGGACCAGGTCAGAAAAACTGATGGAGGAAATTGGAAACCCTTGCAGATGGGGGTGCAAGGAGACACCCGGAGACAGAAGCAGAGAGGCTAAAGGGAGCGGAGCCAGGCCAAGACCGGTCAGAAGGGCCACCGCTCCCCGGGGGGCACAAAGTAGCCTCGTCCCGCGGGTGCACGGGTGGGCTCAGCTCACGCTCAGCCGCTGGCCATCAGGCAACAAGGCCCTCCGCAGGGCAGCACGCAGAAAGACTCCAGGTACACCCACGAACCCACCCCCCTCAGCACATGAACACAGACCTCTGCACCCACGCACGTCCGGAGGATCTGCATACATGGTTCTGCACCCATTGCTAAACCGGGCGGGTGGAGGAAGGGTGGGAGGGACAGCCAAGTGTGGACTTGGAGCACTGCCCCCACCCCAAGGAGCTGGTGGTCCAGGCTCTTAACTCCTGAGCACGTCCCCTCCCCCTGGAGATAGAAACCACCTGCAGTTCTACCCTGTAAGGAACCAGGTAAGTGAAGGATGTGAAAGTCCTATAGTAACTATAAAGTGCTGCAGAGAATATTAAGGTCTGCTGGGCATGAGGGCCCCTCTCCCTTGCCCTCCCTCCAGGGTCTGCCCAGCTCTCCTGCTCCCCCTTCCCACCAAAGTTGATTTCCCACCTAACTTTTCCCACTTTCTAAAAATACTTTCCAAGGTGATAACTCCATTACCTGCTAAACTGATCCAATGGGCTGTACTAATGTGATCAGGTGGAGGTTCGTGTCCCGTTCCTGGGCTTCCATACACATGGCCACACCAAGGGTTAAACGGATGAGAGTCATCCCTGGAATTCTAGGCCCAGGTAGGCCAATAAGTAACTGATAAGTCACTTAACCTTCTTCTTTTTCTTGTCTTTTTTAAAAGTTTTTATTTATGTAATCTCCACACCCAATGTGGGGCTTGAACTCACAACCCCCGAGATCAAGAGTCGCAGGCTCCACCGACTGAGCCAGCCAGGGACCCCTCTTCCTTTTTTTTTTTTTTTTTCTTAATAGGACTTCCCCCTATTTCTGATTTTTAAAACTGCTAACACACTGCACATCTCACAAAGCTGCAGTTAAGGTGGAATATGCTCAATTGTGGGATAGCTCCTCAAAAAGTTATAGGTGTTAGAGGACAAAGTCAGGAGTGGCAGGAGGGAGATGCAACCATGCTCTAATCCCTCCCTTTTCGCTAGAAGCCTCGCCTTCTGCCACCAGAAATTCTGGGATTGGTCCAACGTTCACCACTTCTGTTCCCTCAGCCAATGAGAATAGAAAGTTTCCCGAAGTTGCTAACACTTCATGTCCCAGTCATGCAGAATGAAGAAGTTGCTAACACTTCATGTCCCAGTCATGCAGAATGAAGAAGTCGCCACTCATTGGTCCAATCAAAAACCATGTGGTTCCAAAATCACCACACTCAGACTGCTTCCGTCCCGACTCCCCAGGGAGATCAGGGGGTGGTGGTGGTAAGAGGTTGGAAGATGACTAATCTTCTGGCTACCCCTCCCGGCAAGAGAGAACAAGAGGCTTTCAACATCCTTAAGTGCTTTGAGGATGCAGGGAGGGGGGCCATCACCTTGTGCTACTGGGCTTTAAAATCCGCCAAGGTTAAGACCGGTGGGGATGGAAGAGTGGAGTGATCTGCTTGCTGGTAGAGACGTGAGAGTCCTAGCTTCACATGTCTGGGTTCCAGGTCCCCCACCCCCACCCCCTTCTGGTGGTGAGCCACAGAACCACCCAGAATGTTTGCACAGCACTTCGGTTTAATTTTCACAACACTGTAGGATGGGTGAGGCTGTTTAGTCACTTTACAAATGAAGAAAGTGGGTTCTGAGAAGTCCCACGATGTGGGCTAGATCCCATAACTGGCAAGGGACACTATGAGGGCCTCTGGCTGCAAATGCAGACCCCACCGCCCACTCACCCCTCAGAGGTCAGATGTACTTTGTGAAAATGCTTTGCAAACGGCAAAGCACGAAATAAACGTCAGTGCTGTTAATGCTGGAGATTTCCCTTAGTTGCTCTGAATTTGGTGAACACTGTCTTGGACTTTGGGATCCATACTGGCTTTGACCCTCATGCTGGGCTTGTTTATTTGGGTCTTTTATATTTGGAAGTGCCTATTGTGTGTCTTCTCTCTGGACAGGTGTGCCTTACTGTCAGTTGGGTAGTATCATTGCTCCCTGTCCTTTCATTTGGGCCCATCCTCAGCTGCAGGGCCCTCCCTATCCCCATCATCGTCTTTAACCGCTCCCCTTCAACAGACCACCTTGGATCTTCTTCCCTGGCCTCTGAACACCTCCGCATCCTGGGATTCTGATGACCAGGACTTCCTCCTCCAGATTTTTGGGTTTTGGGTTAAGGCAGACGCTTAACCAACTGAGCCACCGAGGCGCCCTGATGTTAAAGCTATCTTTATACCTCTGGTACTTCATTCAGGTCTTGGCACACAGTAAGTGCTTAATAAGTATATTATGAAAGAAGGAATGACTTCAACTTAGTTCTAGAGTGGGGGAAGGTGAAACCACCTTTGATCATTTATCAAAGGTCACCCACTGGGTAGAGGTAAAACCAGACTCCTGGTATCTTAACCCCAAGCCAATGCACAACCCAGCCTCACGCTGCATTTCTAAAGGTTCAGTATGAAGGCTTGTGCCTAGAAGTTCCTGAAATTCCACATCTTCTCTCCCCACCCATCACCAGGTTCCTCTCTCCGGTCCACATGAACCAACATTGGCTGTAATGTCTGTCATTTATTTGCAAACATTAACGTCGCTTCGATGGGTCCATTTCTGCTCTCGAAGAGCTCAATTGAGCTAGCCATCAAAAAAACCCCACCACTCTTATTCTAGAGACTATCTAACACACCCCAAAAATAGAACAGTATAATGAAGGCTCACTAGCCTATCATCAGCTTCAACAATTATCAGCTCATAGCTGATATCGTTGGACACCGCAAGCACGCCGATATTTTGAAACAAGTTTCAGACATCATATCATTTCTGGTATTTCAGTAAATCTTCATCACGGTGATAGGGATGGAATTGTGTCCACCCCCCAATTCAAATGTTGAAGGTGTGACTGTATTTGGAGACAGGGGCCTTTAAAAAAAATTTTTTTTTTAAGATTTTATTTTATTTATTTATTTATTTATTTATTTATTTATTTGACAGAGAGAGAGAGACAGCGAGAGAGGGAACACAAGCAGGGGGAGTGGGAGAGGGAGAAGCAGGCTCCCCGCTGAGCAGGGAGCCAGATGTGGGGCTCAATCACAGGACCCTGGGATCATGAGCTGAGCCGAAGGCAGACGCTTAACGACTGAGCCACCCAGGCGCCCAGAGATAAGGGCCTTTACACAGGTGAGTAATGCTAACTGAGATCATAAAGGTGGGGCCTAAATCCAATAGGATTATAAGAGGAAGAGACACCAGAGATCCTTCTCTACCCTCGAATTTGCAGAAAAAGGCCTTGTGAGGAGGCAGAAAGAAGGTGGCTCTCTACAGGCCAGGAAGAGAGCTCTCACCAGAAACTGAATCTACCAGCACCTTGATCATGGACTTGTAGCCTCCAGACCCATGAGAAATAAATGTCTGGGGGCGCCTGGGTGGCTCAGTCTCTTAAGCAACCGACTCCTGATTTCAGCTCAGGTCATGATCTCAGGGTCGTGAGATCGAGCCCCACGTCCGGCTCCATGGACATTTAAATGCTTTAAAATTTTTCCTTTTATTTGTTGGTCTACAAAATAAAAAGTTGATGCCTCAACAACTTTCAATGGTGATCAATTATTATTTTTAGAACCACTATGAACTCATGGGTTTTAAGCATGTTTAATATGATACAGTTACTGTCCCTTCCAGATGCTCAAGTTTTCCAACTTTTTGGATAAACTGGTGCATCACAGTGACACAGAAGGGTTGTGATGGAGCTCTTAGGGATGCAGAGGTGGGATGCCCTGAACCAGCCTGGCAGGCTGATGGGTTAAGGGAGATGTCCTAGAAATGCCACCTTAACTGGGTATTAAAAATTCCCCTCCAGGAGCTCTGGTCTGGATCAGTCCTTAGAGCTTGAGACTCTTGATGTCAGGATTATGAGTTCGAGCCCCACGTTGGGTATAGAGATTACTTAAAAATAAAATCTTAAAAAAAAAAATCCCCTCCAGAAGGATAAAGAAAGGCAAGGTCTCGCCAAGGAGGAGGGGACAGCCTGAGCAAAGCCCAGAGCAACAGCCTGCTTCACAAGAAGAAGTAGTTCTGGGTTGTACCCATCTTGTGGGCAGCGGGGGAAGGTTTTAAGCTGGCGTGACACTTTTGCCTTGTGAGTAGAGACAGCCCTCTGGTGGCCACATGGAGGATGACAGGGAAGGAAAAAGCCAGAGGAGGCATCAAGTTACTAGTAAGGTTTCCTCAGTTCATATATTTATAAGTTAGACTCTTCCAGATCAGGAGGAGAAATCAGTGTTGGGGTTTATCATTCGGCTACATTGGAAAAGGAGTGACACTGGGAAGTTCGTTAACGGTTTTGTACTGTGGGCCCCAGACCTCTTGAAAATACAATAGACACTTCAGGAAGGTCTAGTGATCCATGTTCTTGTATCTATGCACCTGCCACGCACACTTCCCCAAGAAAAGATCCCGTAGTGAATGCTCACCACCACCCAACGTAATTTGCACAAAAGACCATCTCTGGGGGGTTGTGCAGACCCCAGGCATAAGCAGAGAGGACTTCCGTGTGAATTTTTAAAAGGCACCTGTTGAGGGCTGAATTGCTCCCCCCTTCCCACCTCAAAAAGATATATTGAAGTCCTAACCCTTAGTACCCGCAAACCTTATTTGAAGATGGGTTATTTGCAGACATAATCAAATTAAGATGAGGTCATACTGAATAAGGGTGGGCCCTAATCGAATCTAGAACTGGCGTTCTATAAGGAGAGGGAGATTTGGATGAGACACAGAGGGAAAAGGCCATGTGACAGCAGAGACAGAGACTGGGTGACGTAGGTGTGGGCCAAGGATTGGTGGCACCACTCGGGGCTGGAAGAAGGGAGGGAGGGTTTCTCTTCTACAGGTTTCAGAGGGAACAGACCCTGCTGACACTTGATTCTGGTCTCCAGAATTGTGAGACAATCAATTTTTGTTGTTTTAAATCACCAAGTGCGGGGCGCCTGCGTGGCTCAGTCGGTTAAGCGTCTGCCTTTGGTTCAGGTCATGATCTCAGGGTCCTGGGATCGAGTCCCACATCAGGCTCCTTGCTCTGCAGGGTGCCTACTTCTCCCTCTCCCTCTGCCTGCCACCCCCCCACCCCCCCACCTGTGCTCACTCTCTCTGTCTCTGTCAAATAAATAAATAAAATCTAGAAAAAAACCAAATCACCAAGTGAGTGGTGCTTTGTTAGGAAACTAGTATATCTTCCTCTCTTCCCACAATGGATGCAAGCCCCCCCCCACCCCGCCGCTTCTGGCTCTGTGAAGGGAATTCCCATGCACCCCTGCCCCCACCCCCAGCTGGGCTTCCTGGTGCTGGGCACAATCTACAAATGACGCAGCTGGTTCCCTCTGCACAGGTCTCTTGGACACGCTTCATTTGTTCATGCCTGGTGCATGGCCATCACCAGAACACGGTCAAAATGCAAAAACAAACAAGACACACTTCCCGCCCTTAACATCCGCATTTAATAATATGAGATAAAAGATCGTGGATGAGAGCGCCTGGGTGGCTCAGTCGTTAAGCGTCTGCCTTCGGCTCAGCTCATGATCCCGGGGTCCTGGGATCGAGCCCCGCATCGGGCTCCCTGCTCGCCGGGAGGTCTGCTTCTCCCTCTCCCACTCCCCCTGCTTGTGTTCCTGCTCTCGCTATCTCTCTCTCTGTCAAATAAATAAAATCTTTAGAAAAAAAAAAAAAAGATCGTGGATGAGCCATATGTTTGGGGTAACAGAACACCAGTCCACATAATGTGATGGTGCACATAATGCGGATCCCATAGTGTAAGGCTTGGGATGTGGCCACGGCTAGGAAAAGATTGTGTGGAAAGAGGTGGGCGAGATAAGAGTGACAATAACTAATGTTTGCTGAGCACCCTGCCAGGTGCCACGCTAAGCCTTTCCGTGCATACCTCATTTCAAGCTCAGCGGGGACACTGTGGTGTAGACGGGAGGATTAGAGGCAGTGCGTGAACCTGAAGGTCCGCACATAGTGAGGGCTGAACCCTGGGAGCTGAGCTGTGACTCCTTGGTAGGAGTTCCATCCATTCTCGACTTAGGAAGGAGGGCCGAGTCAGGGATGGCTGGGAAGCCGGGCTGGGCTCTGTTTGAAGGCTACCTCGAATGCTGGGCTGAGGATTTCACACCTTCTAACAACGAGAATCCAGTGACAGTGAGGATCCAGCAGGGAGAATTACATGAAGAAAGCAGTGTTTTTCAAAGAGCATCTTGACAGCAGGAGAAGGGGTTGGATGGGAGAGAAGAGGCAAGACCTCTCTGATTGCTGAGGAGCGGTCCCATATGATAGCAGCTTCTGGGAAACAGGGGACTGATGTGCAAAGAGCCATTCTGAGTGTCTCACCTGGTATCTCAATCCAGCAGGGGACAATTGTCATTGTCCAGGGGTGTCATCTTCTTTTCTTTTTTAAAAGATTTTATTTATTTGAGAGAGAGAGAGCACAAGCAGGGGGAGGGGCAGAGGCAGAGGGAGAAGCAGACTCCCTGCTGAGCAGGGAGCCCCATGCAGGGCTCAATCCCAGGACGCCGGGATCATGACCTGAGCCACCCAGGCGCCCCAGGGGTGTCATTTCCAACTCCCTCTGCCCTGCATAGTCTTGCCAAGCCCTCAGCACTAATGACACATTCTGCTTGCTGCACCCCACCCCCAAAACACACATATGGATATGGGCACCCAGTCTCTCTCCCAGAGACAGAAGCCTGATCTTGAACTTCCTGTACCTTTCTGGTTTGTGTTGTGACATCTCCTCTCACCCAGATGTCTCCACATGAAACATAATGTTCCCTCTCAATTCTCCCTCTCTCCACCGGGATCAGACATGATCACTTTCTTGAGAAACTTGCCCAGTTGTTTTCACAAGTACTGGGAGCACTTTACTCCTTTTTACTCTAGGGCCAACCCAGTCCTTACTGTGTTTCTTGGCCTCTCCTGTTTCTCTCCAGCCTCAGGCCAATCCCTCCCATCCCCTGACTCTATTGGTCTTGGATTTCAGACAGGAGAAATGAGTGATGGGGAGTGAAGTCCTCTCCTCCCTCTCCCCCAGTCCTCAAAGGTCCCACTCCTCACCTACCACCCAGCCCAACCTCCCCTCCCCAGAGATAGGCATCTACCACTCACAGGGGAGAAGGGCAGGGGGGTTCTTGGAGGAAGGCCCACAGCGATCTAATCCTCATACCACCAGCTCTTGGTGGCAGATTCCCACTAGAAGTTGGTGCCTTTGTCCCTCTGGGATAGAATCCAGAGAAAAACATGTGATGCTATCCTTAAAGTTTGAGGCACGAAGTTCCAACAAGTAGGCGATGCATTCCAGAGGTGACCAGACCAGACAACATGCAACAAGCAAGACCACATATTCCAAGTAAATGATTGAGAAGATACTCTTGAGTCCCTGACCCATGACAAAGATTGGAATTTGGACAAGAAGGAGAGAGGTGTGGGGGAAGGACTTCTGAGCTCTGCGAGCCTTACCCCTGGGGGGCAAGGCTTTTCTCCACAGGATCAGTGACAAAGGTTGCAAGACTCAAAGAGGTCAGCATGCCCCAGGGTTTGGGGGACGTGTCCACCAGAGAAGTCTAATGGCTAGATGGTAGCTGACTGGATGTTCCCATCCAGGAAAGAAGGAAGGACAAGTGGCTGCATTGAGCCCAGCCTATATTCTAATGGTATCCAAGCTAAGCATGTTCCAACCTGGAGCTGTTTATTTTCCATCCCTCTTTCTACTTCCCAGCCTAGAAAAGCAATGGGATTCCTAAGGAGAAATCCTATGTCGAGTGCCATGGGCCCCAAACCAGGGACAGATGATGAGGCAGAGGAATCTAAAAGAGAATACTCTGGAGAATCCAGGAGAGCCCCCCCACCCCGAGGAAAAGGAATCAGCTTGGAAGGTCTGGAGGCCCAGAGAATATGAAGCTATCCTAGGACAACGTCGTCAAGAATGTTTGGGATCCTCTTTCTCCTCCTCTGCCCCATACTCCAGTCCCCAGGGTTCACTAACAGAGGCTAGAAAGGGAGGAGGAGGTGGGGGAAGAAAGAGGTCAACTCCATCCCCTTTCTACTCCACCTTCCCCAGCTGCCCCTTCTGGTCAAGCAGGTATCCCACTTGCTGCCCTTGCTGGAGATGGAAGGTTCCTACCCTTGGATGAAGATCCAAGTGTGGATTACTACTCACGCTACATGTCTAAATACCAACTTAAGGTGAATGAAGAAGTTACCACCTGTGACCCAGATAAGTCCCGGGGCTGCTCAGATTTTCCTCCAGGAACAACAACAACAAAATTCTTCCACTGAATGTATTTTATAGGACAGTGGGAGACTAATACAGTTGCATTCTAATTACATTTCAGCAAGTTTTTCTGAAGTCCTGGATACAGACGCAAAGCCAGTCAGCAAACAGGACTGATGTTGTCAGGGAATGCTATGACCCCATGAGGACCCTTAGACTGTCCGGTCTTACCCTCTCCTTGGACTGACACCTTGTCTGTGATGAGGAATGATGATATTTTGCCAATCTCCGTTCTAAGCCCTTACATCTTAATTCTTTGATCATCACAAGAGTCCTGTGCTTACTGAGCGACTGGGTTAATGTTGACCTAACACTGGGCTAGCAGCTGGGCTTCGTGCTGATCAAACAGGTCCCTGTTTCATTCATCTCCCAGCCACAAGGAAACATAAAGGATGGAGAGGGGTGCAGTAGCAAGCTATGGACCAACGCTACCTTTTCTACCATCGGAGATCACTCCACTTCCCATATGGCCAGGAACCCTTAACCAAGCTCAGCTTTTGCTCAGGCTGACTATTCCACCACCTATCCTATCTTCCCCAGCTCACCCTGCAAAGCGAACCCCTCCCTAGAGCCGCCTGCCCCAACTTAATCCCAAGGCCCTACAGCTCTTAGGGAAGCAGACACCTTCATTCACAGAGGGAGAAAGGGCTCAGCAAAGGAAAGAGATGTACGCAAGGTCATGCAGCAGAATTAAGGCTTGCTGGGAGGGGAATTCCGGTCCCCAATCCAAAGCAGCAGCTTCGCAGTACAGGAGAATGAGGGTGGATCATGCCTGGGCCCCCTTACCCCCAGAGCCAGGGTGCAAGCTCTGCAGGCATCAGATTCTACAACATAGTGGTGAGAGAGAAGGAGCAGTACAGAGAGGCAGTAGGTGGAGGGTCTCGGTGCCCTGGGCTGAGGGGCTCAGGGCTGGGGGCCGGGGGGACGGCAAGGGCTAGATAAAGGTGAGGCGAGTAGAAGCTGGAACACCGCAGCTTTCCTTGTGGTCCTCGAAGAGTTGCTCCAGAGCCTCCATATAGAGCATGTGATAGTGGTCCACTTCCTCCTCAGTGGGGTCCAGGCACCGGGGCACTGGGATGGGGCGGCCCACTGCAGGAAGAGGAGAGACAGAGGTTGGCGGGGGAGCTCTGTTGCCCACACAGCTGACAGCAGCTTTCTTGCCTGGAGATGGATACTCACCCACAGTGGTGATGGGCCTGGCGAAGGGCACCAGGCCCCAGGAGTTGTCCGAGAAGAGCCCGTGGCCCCAGAAGATGCAAGGAACAAAGCCCATGATTTTCTTGAAGGTGATCTGGCACATATACTGCCAGGAGTTTGTGGCAAAAACCTTAAAATTAAAGACATCGTTCTCCCCAAAGGAGTACACAGGTACTAAGGAGGCCCTGGGAAGGGACAAGGAGAGAAAAGAAGGGTGGTCAGGCCAGTGGCTTTCGGAGCATCCCAAGACAGAACCGCAAATCCCTCCCTACACCTCCGGATTCCACTGCCCAAGGCCGTTTCAAGCAAATGACAAAGAAAGATCTGGACGAAGGGACTCACAATTCTTGAGAAATGATTCTGTCCTGGGCCTTCATATGTTGACCCTTGAACAACATGGGGTAAGGGGCACTGACCCCCACCCCAAAAATCCTCATATAACTTAACACTCCCCCAAAACTTAACTACTAATAGCATGGCCAATAACATAGTCGATTAACAAATATTTTGTATATGTACTATATACAGTATTCTTATAATAAAGTAAGCTAGGGGCGCCTGGGTGGCTCAGTCGGTTAAGCGCCTGCCTTCAGCTCAGGTCATGATCCCAGGGTCCTGGGATCCAGCCCCGTGTCAGGCTCTGCACTCAGCAGGGTGTCTGCTTAAGATTCTCTCTCCCTCTGCCCCTCCCCCAACTCATGCTCTTTCTCCCGCTCTCTCTCTCTTTCAAATAAATAAAATTAAAAAAAAAAAATCATCAGGGGGTGCCAGGGTGGCTCAGTTGGCTGAGCGGCTAACTCTTGGTTTCAGCTCAGGTCATGATCTCAGGGTTGTGGAACCGAAACCCAAGTTGAACTCTGCACTCAGTGTGGAGTCCGCTTGAGGTTCTCTGCCTCTCTCTCTGCTCCTCCCTCCACTCACGCATGTACTTTCTCTCTCAAATAAATAAATGAATCAAATCTTAAAAAAAGGAAAATCATCAGGAAGAGAAAATACATTTACAGTACTATATTGTAAAAAAAATCCGTGTATAAGTGACCTGTTGCAGTTCAAACCCATGTTGTTTAAGGGTCAACTGTATACATTTTCTCATCAAGTCTCTGCAACTACAACATTGTCGCAAGGTAAGTATTAGTCCTATCTCACAGGTAAAGAAACATGTCCAAGGTCTCGCCTTTGAGGTAGTGTCAGAAAGGGCTTTGAATCCAGGACTCCTGAGCCCAAGGTCTTGCTACTTGCACTATGATCCTGCTCTTTCAGAGAGGGCAGAAGCCTGGCAAAAGTGGGCATGGTGCTTGGCACAGAGAAAGTGCTCGAGTGTTGACATGCACCGGGGAGCACAGTGTGGGCTCTGGGGACACAGAGGCCCGGCTACAGGGACCTGGATGGGTAGGGACAAAAGAGCGTAGAGCCGCAGACACAATGTGAAGTTCTGACCATCAACAGCAGCCCCGGGCTGGGCACCTGCACCCCACTCACCCATGCCTCAGTGCCAGGCGCACGAAGCCTTTGCGATTCCGGAGAATGAGGCAGTGCTTTCCTGGGATGGCATACAGGGACTCCTGGGCACCCCCAACCATGATGATTACAGCCTGCCCGAGCCGGCGCTGTGACAGAACAAAGTCCAGGCTCCACCGGTTCACAGAACATATTCCTGCGTGTGTGAGGAGGTGGGGAACGGTCACCACGCCCTCCTGGGCTGCCTAGCCCCTCACCCACCCTTTAGTGAGCCCCACACCCCATTCCCTCCAAACCTGCCATCCCCACGCCCGTGTCGGTGTGACCTACAGTGCCTCTCCCAGCAAGGATGCAGGACATTTGCTGCAACCAGAGCTATTCACTGATGCCCACTGTGAGCCAGGCCAATGTTTAGGCCAGGTCCCTGTGTGAGGTGCGTGGGAGGCAGTCAAGGGTGGGCGGAGGGAACAGGTGCCTCATCCCACTCAGCTCGAGGCTCACCAAAGGACATGATGTAGTCACGATAGATTGGGAAGTGGAAGAGGGAGGCCAGCACTGCCGATGAGACCTGAATCCCCGGGAACTGCTTGGAGAAGTTGTTGGCCTCGGTGGAGAAATTGCAGAAGGTTCCGATGCACATGATCCCATGTGGGTGGGCACCCAGCACATAGTTCCGGTCAGGGGGCAGCTCGGCTGTTTTCACCAGCTTGGGGCAGAGGGGATTAGGTAGGATGAGGGGAAAGAGGCATGGAAGGCAGGACACCAGCTGAAAAGAGTTGCCCTCCACCCTAACCGACTTCAGAGTTCAAGGTCCTTGAATGGAGTGCGCAGCACAGAGAGCCTACTCTGGAACACCACTCGGCAGCCCCTGCCCCATGCCCCACTGTCTGAGTTTAGGGAGCCCAGGGTGCATAGGCAGGGGTGAGTAGGGGTGGGGGTGGGGGTTGAGGAGAGGGAGGAGGAAGACTCTGGAGGGTACCCTGTCACCTTGATAGGATAATAATCCCTGGCGTGTTTCCACATGGCCCAGTTCCTGGTCCACTCAAAGCGCCTTCCACCTTGGGGCAGAGAGATGCTTTGAAGAATTTCTGGAGGCACCTGGCCACCATCTCCGCTCCTTGGGCACATGCCCAGCAGCACTCACCTTGGTTAGGCGTGTCCCAGTCCAGGAGGAACCACACCAAGTAGAGAACAGAGACGGACCAGAATGACGTGAAGAGGAGGAAGAGGACAAGAAGGGAGAAGAAAGGGCCTGCGGGAAAGATGACAAAGAAGAGTGCATTAGCTTTGGAAGATGGGTCATTCCATGCAGCGGCTCTCTCCTTCCCCCTCACAGATGGCTGGTGTGTACCCAGCCATCTCCCAGCCTGAACTCTGGCCCTCTCCTGGTCCCTTTGCCCTTAGGCACACAGGTAAATGGGGCCCCAGCCTTTCTCCCCCAGGTCCCTGCTCCCTTTGGGGACCCCAGGGCACCAGGCCTCTCACCCATGAAGAGGAAAGTGAGCACGTATTGGTAGGCGCTCACTACTTCTGGCCACTGTTTCTGCACGGATTCCATGGTGGGGTCGCGGCGGGGCTGTGGAGACTCCTGTCCCAGTCGTTGCCCTCTGCCAGCGAGGCTCCAGGGCCCGGAGCACAAACGAAGAAGGTTGGGCTCTCCCGGGACTGCGGGTGTGTTGCGCGTGTGTGTGGATCCGGAGCCCCAGACGTCCTCAGAATAATCTTTGAACTGCAAGCGTTAGTCGGTTTGGGCTGGTCGCTGGGCGGAGCTGGGAGGCTGCAGGGAATAGGTGAGGGATATAGTGAGTGTGTCAGCTGTCCGGGAACTGATGTGGGGAGGAGGCTCAGAAGGAGCCGGGGAGCCCGCCCACCGGGTCCCAGCCGCGGGCGGGGGCCAGAAGCTCCGCTGAGACAGTGGGATCTCCAGGGCGGCCGGGCACGCCCCCGCTGCGCGCCCCGGATCTGGGTGCAGGTCTCCGGGAGGGTCACGATCACCCGGAGGCACGGCCCCGCACAAACACGCACACACCGCAGCTCTGTTGCCACGTTTAATTCCCCCCCCACCACCACGGCGGCCGCGGGCACCGGGAGAGCGGGGGCGGCGCGCCCAGGCGAGGAGGGGGTGCGGGTGGGCGGGGAGGCCGTAGCGCGCCTTGCGCTGCTCGAACAGCTGCGCGAGAGCGCGTGCAGCGCGTCCACCTGCGCCCGGCTGGGCCGCGGGCTTCGCTGCACCGGGATCGGGGCCCCCACTGTGGGCAGAACGGGACGCCAGAGGGGCGGTGGTTGGGATCTCCAGCCCGTGCCCTTCCCGCCCAGCCGCGCGACCGTCCGGGACAGTGTTCAGGGCCTGGCCGGTTGCCAAAGGCGATGAGGCGCGGCCAAGGCGTGGCCAGCAGGCAGGGACCTTCACCTCCTGGCGCCGGGAGCGCGCGGGGCCGGAGCTCCGCGGGAGCCGGTGCGCCGGCGGGGAGCGGAGGGGGCAGAGGCCGGGGCTCAGCGACGGTGTGGATGGGCGTGCGGAAAGGCAGGAGGAGGCCGAAGGGACCTCGGAACAGCGGCAGGGCCACGCTCAGCAGCGGCTGCAGCGCCTCCCGCGCGCTCGGCAACCGCGAGCCGGGAGGGTTCGGGAACTGCTGGAAGAAAGAGCTCGTTGTCCCCGAAAGAGAAAGCAGGGCACCAGGGAGGCCCTGGGGGAGAGCAGAGGCGCGCCTGACTCCGGGTTTCGCCGGCGCGCCACGCTCCTCCGCGCCAGGGTAGCCCGCGAGCGTCCCGCCCGGCCACTGCGGCTTCCTCACCCTTGTTCCCGCGCCAACGCGACAAAGCCCTTCTGATTCCGGATCCACAAAATCAGCTCGCCGGCTTTTGCTTCCAGCGCTTCCAGGGGCCCTCCCAAGTCCAGGACCGCCACCTGGCCGCCCCCAGGCCGGAACAACAGATAGGCAGCCGCTGGCCTTGTCAGGGGACACCAAAGCTGGGGGGAGGGGAGAGGGGGCCCAGATGCCTGGGTCTTTGAGAAAAGGGGGAGGAGGGTGCCAGGAAGGTAGAGCTGGGACCAGGAGCTCCCACCCCCCCCACCCCAGGGATGTGGGGGGTGACACAGCAGGGACTGGGGGATCTCCCCACTTCTCACCACTACACATGATGTAGTCTGGGAAGAGAGGGAGGTAGAACCAACAAGGCGGCATGAGGAGGTGTGGCCGGAGGCCAGGGAAGAAGCTGGAGAAGCCGGTGGCCTCCGTGCAGAAGTTGCTGAAGGCCCCGGTGACCAGGACCCCGTGAGGGTGGAAGCTGAAGAGGTAGTTGCCAGAGGGATCCAGTTCTGCGGTTTTAACCAGCTGGGGGCAGAGGCAACATACTCCACTCTGACCGTGAGATTAGACTTTGGGGGGTAACCAGAGAAGAGTCTATTCCAAAGCCTTGCCCCCACCCAGCACACCACTCCTGGATGGCCTCACCAAGACAGGGACACAATCTGGGAAATGTCTCCAGATGGCCCAGCTGCGGACCCAGGCAGATCGTCGGCCTCCTGCCCTCGGCGTGTCCCTGCTCGGCTTAGAAGAGCAAGGAGCAGCATGGCCAGGCACACCTGGGCTGGAGGATGGAGTGGGGGATATTAAGGACCCAGGCATTTAAGTCCCCAGTTACCCGCCTCTGCCCTCTCGTCCCTGTTGGAGGCCCTCTTGTCCAGCTAATTCCTTCTCATTCCTTCAGCGGCCCCCAGAGAGCACTGTCCTGCCTCCCTCCTGGTAACAGGGAAGCAGAGTGCCAGGTGCTGGCCTCACCGAGCCCCAAGTAGGAGAAGACCCATCGCAGGACAGCAACCACTTGAAGACCCAGGCAAGGTGGCTGGAGGAGGCTGGCATACTGTGGAGGCACATCCCATAGGGACCACTGTGGGCTCTTAAGTACACTCCCTGTGGTCCAACCCCCTGGCCCTGACCCTTGGCCCTGGTTTGGCTCCTGTGTCCACCCCCTTTGCTGACCTGAACCCTGTACCCTTGTGAGCCCCAGCAAGAAAGGGTTAACGACTACCCGAGCTCACAGGGTTGTGACCAATAGGACCAAACAGGAATGCCCAGGGGCGTGGCCAGGAGCCTGGGAGTGAGGGTGTGTGGACCTTGCGGAGGTCAGGACCTTGGGCCTCTGAGGGGCCTCTGAGGAGCTGGCTGGCAGAGGTCTGGGAAAATGGGGTGTTGCCGGGCTGGTATGTACCACGAATGGCAGGGCTCCCCACACGAGTGAGAGCAGCTAGAAACCCCTTTTTGCCCTGGTCTGGCCCCTAAGGAGTAGCTTAGGCTTCTGTGGGGAGACATTCCAGCAGGAATGGCCAGAAAGGCCAGCAATTGGCCAGCCCAAAAGGGCACACCCTCCAAGTATGCGGGGACCAGTCCTCACATGGCCGGGGCCCTCCCCAACACGGGCCAGAGCTGTGGACCCTCTCCGGGTCAGGGAATGTCACTTCTTTAGGCGAGTCTGACATACATCTTCTGTCCCATTCTCTCCTGGCATAAAATTCTTTCCCACGTTCCCTCCTTCGTGGCGATTTTCTGGCTAAGGTCTACCCCCAGCTGTGAGCCACAAGAAGCCAGCTGTTGTTCTCATCAACCCTAACCCTGTGACAGGTGCCCAGCAGGTGAGGGATGCTCAGTAAATGAGCATGGTAGGAGACAGGATGAGCCAGCATCCAATGCCACTCAGGCTGGCTCACCCTTTCTGTCCTGCCCCCTGCTTCACTCTCCTGTGGGTTGCCCCTCGCCCCACCCCAGGACGTAATGTCTCCTGTCCCTGCTCAGCCTACTTCCATCCGCAGGGAGACCGGGTGAGATGCACTGAAAAGTCTGGCCAGAGAGATGCTCAGTCCACACGGAAGGGGGACCAGTCCCACCTGTCAGGAAGGAAGGCTTCACAGAGGAGGTTTTCCTGGGAGTCCAGGCAATAGCAAGAAAGGGGTGGATTGCACGTGAGGTGTTGGAGGCAAGAAATGCCCAAGGACCAGCAAATGGGCCCATTTGGTTTTCAAAAGGCTTCTGCAGGGGACCAGTTGGGAGAGACATTCAGGAAGGTAGGCTGGTGCTAGGACCTGCGAAGGATCAAGCTAAAGGAACATGGCCTGAGGTCCTCAGGGTGCCTCCAGGGGTTTCGCTGGCTTAGCAAGGGCTTGATGGCCCCCCAGAAGCTGGAAGACATCAGCTCTCAGGAGGTCTCACCTCTTTTTCAAGGCTACTTTCTATTCCCCTCTTCCAGGAAGCTTTCTTGGGATGACCCTCCAAGGCTTCCCTTTTCCTGATCCTCCCTGACTAAAAGCTTGGGTCCCAGAAGCCCCCTGTGTCTTCCCTTGGAACACATGCTTCCAGGGGGCCTCCCTTCCCTTAGCACTGTCCCCAGAGGCCAGCTCAGGGCTCTGCCACCCCCTTGCTTCATGCAAGGAAGAAGATGCCCTCAAGGGATGAGAGCGCGTCAGGGAGAAGAGGCTGGGGGAGGCCAGGGTGGGCTTTCACCTGAATCTAAGTGAAGCCCTCGGTGCCTGGCCCTTCTCAGGCTCCCCCGCAACCCCTAGGCAATACAGCAGAGTGAGAAATGGGATCCAGGGAAGCTTCTTGGTTCCCACGCTGCTCTACCATCTGCTTTCTGCCTTTTCCTCTCTGTTCTTTTTCTTTGGAGTAACTCCAGGTCTTCCCTCCGCTCTGGGGGCAGGAGGGATACGGGGTCAGCGGGGAGGGGAAAGACGAACGCGGACTCACGAGTTACAAATCCTCCTTTATTGGGAGGGAGGCTGAGAAACAATAATTTATTGTATGGGGAACCCCAGAAGCCTTCTCCCCATGAATCTTTGGGGACTGTGGGGAGGGGCAAGGGGGCTCCAGGAGCTTCCTGAGAGGGCCGTGTGTTGGGGGGGGAGGCGACACATTCAGTCCCAGGCACGCCGAACATCCACTCAGGAAGGGAGGTGCCAGACAGACCCCCATCTCCAAGGAGGGGGGCGCAGGAAGGCACAACGGCAGGGAAGGTTTGGCAGAGTGGTTGAGTGTCAAGGGTCGACAAAGGACACCATGATGTAGCGAGTGCCCCGAGTAGTGGGCAGCCCCTCGTGGTAGTGGGTGAGGCGGCCGGGGTGCAGGAGACCCCAGCCCTTCCGTGGGGACGAGACTATGCAGTCATAGCGCAAGAAGCGACAGCCACCTCCCTGGAAGAGGACAGGGGAACGGAAGTGGACAGTGAGCAGACAGGGGGCTGGGGGGCTGGCTGCCACAGTGGGGAGGGAGGCAGGCACGGGGTTTTGGGGTGTCGGCACATAAGGGAGGCACGGGGGGCGCGGCGAGGCACACAGCCTGGAAGAGGTCCAGGAGATGGCACCTTCGAAGTAACTAGAAACGTGAAGAGGACGTGCCGTGGGGCAGGGCGGGTGACTGAAGGGTGTGTAGGGGTCATCAGGGGGCAGGAGAGCAAGGTCCCGGGGGCTCAAGTGTGTGCATGTGCGCACGCGTGCACGTGTGGAGGGGCCCTGCTGGTGCCCTGACGCGGGAGGGCGCTCGGGGCTCACCTCATAATCCAGGCCCTTGTGGTTGAGGGCCACGTTGAGAGTGAAGGTGGACGAGTCGTGATGGGGCCGCAGAGCAGGCTGCTCGTCTGGCCGGTAGCGGACCACGAAGTTCATCACTGCCCGGGTCTGTGGAGACGTGACAGGAGACACTGGAGGGATGGCCGTGAGGTCCCGGGGGCCTTCTGAGGAGGGTGGTAGGGGGAGGGCCGCGGGGGTCTCTCTGCTAACTCCTCCCGGCTGCCCTCCTGCGGAAGCCCTTTCCACGAGGCTCCGGATGCTATGGGGGCTGAAACGGCGCCATGGGGAGACTTCCAGCCAGGACCCAGGTGTGGGAAGGTAGAAGCAGGGTAGCAGGGGTGGCGGCCCACCTTGGTGTGGTAGCCTGGGAACAGGCTCTCTGTCATGGGTCCCACATACGTCCTCAGCAGCTGCAGCCACTGGTCCTCATAGCCCACCTGCTTCATGTGGATGTCCACGGTGGGCACGTTCTCGTAGCCTCCCGCCAGCCTCGAGTCCTGTGGGCGGTGGGCACTGAGCCCCAACAGGGCCGCGCCAGCTTCCCCCTCCTCTCGCTCTCAGGCCTGAAAGCTTGTGTGACCCGGGTCTGGCAGCCTCGACCACTTAGCCTGACTCACTCCCCCTGGCCCTGAAGATGTTACCTCTTCTGTGAAGCCCCTCGGTCCCCCCACGGCTGGGCCAAAGCCCCTCCTGTGACTCCCACAGCATCTGGGCTGCCCGTCAGCCTTCAGGAGCAGGGCTGTTGTTACTGACTCTAGCAGGTGAGGGGCCGGAGGGCAGGGCTCGACCAGGACAGCTCAACGTGCCACATCGCCTAGGTCAGTAGCCAATGTCTGGGACCTGCGTGCCCCAGGAAGGAGTTCCTGAATGAATGCACACGCACACACATGCAATTGTGCCCCCTGTGGGTCCCCCCCGGGGGTCCCCTTCTCTGCTCCCACTCTCTTGATTCCATTCCCCTCCCTCACAGCCGCACCTCCCTCGCCCGGTGGCCCTCGCCTCCTCCCCTGCCCCGGCCCCTCTCACCTCGTGCCGGCCTCCTGACCACTGGCCGTAATGCTCCATTTCCTCTACCAGCTCGTCGCACATCTGGTCAGACAGCAGCGGGAACCAGTACACATCTGGGCACGGCTGAGGACCGACAGAGGAAGAACAACAGGGCCGGGGGATGCTTGCAGATCTCTCCAGAGGAGACAGGCAGCCAACCCAGGGGAGCGAAAGCAGGGAGCAGAAAGAGAAGCCGGGAGATGGGAGAAGCTGGAGGAACGGGGATCTGAGCATGGGGATGGGCCAGGAAAGGCAGGGCCGGAGAAGGTGGGAGCGGTGCAGGGGACCCAGCACAGAAGGCAGGAAGGTGCCAGAACCCCAGGTTTGGGGCTTCTTTACAAAACTGTCATTTCACCCACAACACTAATAGGCCCAATAAACAAGAAAGGATCGCTCTGATTAGCGGCAGGGCGGGGAGCCAAAGGCCTATCTGCTCGGCCTTTGCCTTTATCTGTCTGAGGGAAGTCAGTTTGGGAACCACTAATCCAGCCAGTGGACTCAGGGGCGGTGGCCACCAGGGCGGTCAGGAGTCCTGCTCACGGCTCACCTGCTCCACAAGCCCCTCCCCTTCAAGGGCCCGGCTGTAGTTCTCATGAATGTACTGCTCCTTCCAGTCCTGGGGGAGGATGGGGAGGGGTGCGCACCTTGATGTGTGCCCTCTTCACTCCCTCTGGTCCCACCCAGGAAGCCCCAGCACCACGACCACGACCGCCTCTCCCCAGGCAGGAGCGGAGCCTGGAAGCGAGGACATGCGTGCGTGCGCCCTCCTGTAGTGAAGGGCATGTCCTGTTCTCTGAGCAAGACGTTAGGCACTCACCAGGGGGTTGTCGAAGATCTGCCAGAGGTCAGGGTGCAGATGGTCGGTGTCATACCGGGAAGTGGCCAGGAGGCGGCCAAATTCGTGCTGATTGCTGAGGTGGAGGAAGATGCCCTGGCGGGCAGGGTGGGGGGGGGGTGTGAGGAGACACGGCTGGCTGCTTCCCAGCACCCTGGCTTCGGGCGCCCAGGCCCCACTCACCTTGTCCCGCAGGCTCTTACAGAAGGCCATGTCTGGGTCAGTGTCACTGCCCGAGAACACCTCCCTCTGGGGCAGCTCTGTCCTCAGGGTCTCACCACGGATCATGTATGCCTGGGCTATATAGGGCACATTCCACACGCCCCTGGAGGCACCCACACTGGCGTCAGCTAGGTGGGTGACCCTCCCCCAAGGCTGCCCAATTCAACCCAGGAGCCCCTTCCCTCAGGGCACCCCCACTCTCCAAGCCAGAAGGTCCACCGGCTTCCCTGTCACAACACCTCAGGCTGGCTGCACTGTCAGCCCGGCTCCACAGCTGTGCCCTTGCAACTGGCGGGGCCTTGGGCGCGGGGCGGGGGGGGGGCGCAGGCGTCTGCGGGCCCAGGCTGGAGGAGAGGGGCTGCGGCCCCCGGCAGGACTCACACTCGCTTCCGCTGCACCAGCTCCACGTAGTCCTCCGAGCGGGCATAGTACTCGTCGGGGCTCAGGGCTCCCCAGAAGTTGGACCACAGCTTCCCGTGCCTGGACAGCATGGGCGCTATCACCTTCCTGTGGACAGGCAGAGGTGAGGGCGGGGCAGAGGTGAGCCCTGGGCCCCGGGAAGGAGGTGGGGACTCCCCCGAGACTATCTGGGGACCCTCTGGCCAAGCCGGGCAAGCGACCTGTTCTCTTCGATGAGGATGCGCAGGGTCTGCTGGTTGGTGATGACAGCGTCAGCATCCAGGCTGAAGTAGAAGTCGCACTCCGGGTCCTGCCGACAAGTGTCCCTGGAGGTGACAGATCAATGAACAGAGGAGCTAAAACAGGAGCAGGCGGGGGGAGGAGGGGACTGTGTGGCAGGTAGGAGAATGCCCCCCCCACACCCGCAGAGGAGGGGAAGAAGAAAGCGGGTAGAAGCACCAGGAGGAGAGGAGGAAGACTACGGGGGGAGGGGGGGGTGTGCTTGCTTCCCCCAGACCCCGAGGTTCTCCTGGCTGGGGGGTGCCCCCATGGAGGCTGACCCAGGCTGCATGGCACATGGAGAGGGAAGGGGTTGGGTGCAGTGGCTGGCAGCACCCCTCGGCCCTCACCCGTCCTCCCCGCCCAGTGCTCACTCACATGGCCATGTCCCTGGCCTCGCCTGGTGTCAGGGCCTCCTCTGGCCCCACCAGCTTCACAGCTGAGAAGTGGTCCTGGAGCTGCGGCCAGGAGTCTGCAATGTGGGGCTCGTGGTACACCTCCTGGAGACGGGGGTGGGGGGGGAGAGGGAGGGGGTGGAGAGAGCAGAAAAGATGGCGCCCGAGGCCCAGGAGGGGGAAGGTGGTGAGAGAAAGGGTGTAGGAAGGAGTCTGGGTGGGTGGCAGTTCCAGTCGGGGCAGGGGCAAAGTCCCCTGGGAGGGCGCACAAGGGAGAGGCTGCTGGGGTTTCTCACATTGTTATGCAGGAAGAGGGTGACCCTGTCGGGGGGGTAGTCCAGGAGGAACAGCCGCTGCAGGAAGCGGGGCAGGAACGGGGTAGGTTGTTCTACAAACACAGCCAGAAGCACCCGGGGGGGAGGCTGGAAGATACGACACAATGGGGCTCAGAGGACAGCCCAGGCCCCCAAACTGGTGTGTCCTCCACCACCCTGCCAGGTTGGGAGTCCCCAGGAGCTCTGGCCCGTGTGCTGCTGCCCAGCATGCTCTCCCTGTATCCTCTGCTTCAGTGCCTGGTCCTGCCCACGCCCCCCCGCCCCTCCAGCACCCCTCCTCACCTGCCCCCCCGGGAGTGTCCTCCGGTCCCGGCCGCAGAACCCACAGCCTCCCTGGGGAGTCCAGCCATTAGGGACATAGTTTCCCAGGTAATTCAGCTGGAGCTGTTGGGAGAGGCAGTGAGAGGAGGAAGCAAAGGAGTCCAGCAGCAGAGGTGAGGAGGGTCAGGTGGACAGGCAGGGGACAGGGCAGGGAGGGGAGAGATGGACACTTAGAACCTCTCCCGGCACCTCTGCCGCTGGGGCTGGGGAGGACTGGCTGCTTGGAAGGGCTAGAGGTACGCAGGGGCGGGGGCCAGGTCTGACTGGGGCAGGGGTGGGGGGGCTGAGGGCATAAACCATTGGAGCACCTTAGTGGGACCGTTCCCATGGACCACGACGGGAAGTGTGTCATAGGCCACATTCCGGATGCGCACACGATTCCGATCAAACTTTAAAACCACCTCATCTGGGGAAGAAAAGCCCAGCTTTAGACTCTTTTCCTCTCAAAGCTGCCAAGCAACAGATGCTTCTAAATATGGAGTGGGGCGGGGAGCCCATCCTTCTCCAGAGGATGAAGGACTGTGGCTCCAGGGGGCGGGGAGCGGCCACCGTCTCTCTCTTGAGGGTACTGACCAGACTCCCGCCACCCTGGGGAGCTCCACCCTACTACCTGGGTGACCTGGGCAAGTCACCAGTCCCTCCGGGAGGCATTTTCCTCCCCCGCAACAGGTGGCCCTCCCTTCGTAGGACTGTTGTGTTAAATAAAATCACAGAAGTAGAGCCCTTTTTCCTCACCTAAAGCCCCATTGAGGTTCTGAAAGATCCGGGATTTGTGATCCAGATTGAGGCTGAGTTTCTCCTGGATGGGATGAGATGGGGTGGGCCATCATTTCCCACTCTTTCTACAGCCTCCCTAAAGCCCCATCGCCCTCATCTGCCCTTCAGCCCACATGGAGTTGCAAGTGCGCCCTCCACCGCTGCTCCCTACCCTAAGCCCAGGGTCCAGGTAGAGTCGCGTATAGAACAGCTGGTCATCATCGTCATCCTTATACTTCCACTGGCGGACGACTTGGTGGACGGTGGGGGCAAAGCCAATGAATCCTGTCGGGGCGGGCGGGTGCTGACTCCAAGACTCTCGGGGTCCCAGGGACCCGTTCCCACTCCCCGTCTCTAGTCCTCCGGCCCCTGGAATGCTCCATGCCCCCCCACCCTTGCCCCCCCCCCCCGCCCCCCCGCCTTGGGCACTCTGCCACTCACCACCAGAGTTGAGGAAGCGCTTCCCCGTGCCCACCTCAGGGTACTGCTCTGCCAGGCCCCACTCGGGCCAGCAGAAGCCCTCCGCAGAGAAGAGCAGGCGGCTGCCACTCTGGACGAACTTCTTCAGCAGCTCCGAGGGGCTGCCAGCCAGAATCACGTCGTAGCTGGGTGAGGAAGAGGGGGCGTGAACAGGACGCGCCGCGAGGAACCTCGGGCTCCTCACCCCCTCCTCCTGCTTGCCCTTCCCCCTGCTCCCCATCCGCAGCCCCTTTACCTGTCCACAAACATGATGACCATATCCTCCCGGTCTGCGTATTTCCCCATCTCCTTCTTCAGCCACCTGACCTTCTGTCCTCCACCAACCGTTCGGGCCACATCACCCCCTCGCCACTCCTCTCCCAGGCCCAGGGTCTGTCGGGGAGACCCGCCATCAGCCGGCGGGATGGGCCCTCCTGACCAGGCTCACCGTGGGGCCCCAGGCATCCAGCCCTCAGCCCACTCCTCCCGCCCCTCCTCTCCTCCCGCCCCTCCTCTCCTCACCCGCACTGTGTAGTTGAAGAACTCCGCGGACCGCAGGAAACGCCGGTATCCTTCCGTCTCGGCTGTGGCCACCGTGATCACCAGCAGCTTTTCTGTCACCAGCCGGGAATTGGCGCTCGGGACCCACTCAACCCAGCTCACCGCCCCCCGCGCTCCGCCCCCCTTGCCCTCCCTCCGACTCTGCTCCTGTCCTCTTTTTTTCCTATTCTCTCTTAAACTCTTCGCAACCAGGGGAACTTTGGCCCCAGTGGAGAGCTGGATGGGAGTAACACCCAGGAATTCGGGGTCAGTTCACATGGTAGTCTGGAAATCCCAGCCCAGGGTGGGGAGGGGCCGCGTGATTCGCCCTGTGGGGGGCGCACGGCGTGGGAGAGGCTGGCCACCCCCTCCAGGCCGCGACCCCTTCCCCGGCCCCGCGGGCAGGCACGCAAACCCGGCACCCAGTCGGCGCTCCCGGGGCTCTCACCTGGGTTGACCGGGTCGCTGCCCCGGGGACGGTCGGAGGCCGAGGTCGCAGGCGGCGGCGGCAGCAGCAGCAGGAGCCCCAGCAGGAGCCGGAGTCCCGGGTCGGAGGAGGCCATGGCGGGGAGCGGGCGGAGACGGCACACAGGCCCGCAGGGCTCTGGGGCGGTGCGCCGAGATCCCAACTCCGGGGAGGGGCTCTGGGAAGAGGGACGGGGGCTGCAGTGCGGCCAGCCGCGAGGAGGAGCAGGGATAGGGCGCCGCCCTGGAAAAAAGGCGTAGCCCGAGGCTACTGAGAACTCGAGAAGCGGGCGCCGCAGACAAGGCGAGGATTGTCCCCGGGCGTGAGCGCGCGGGCTGCGCGGAGCCAGCTGAGGGGGCGCCCGGCCGGGAAGCGGGGGAGGGGCGGGGGCTCGGGCCAGCGATCCGGAGCCGAGGACTTTGGTGAGAGCCAGCCCGGCGCAGCGCCTCCTGACACGTGAGGAAACTGAAACCCGGAGAGGGGAAGTGACCCCCTGCAGGTCGGCCGGGATGCGGAGGCGGGTCTTTGCCACACCCCTGCACGGAGCTGCGGGGCGGAAGGCTGGGAGAGCGCGGCGGTGGGGGCGCGCAGAGCGGGGACGGGTGGAGGAGCGGGCGGCAAGGAGGGAGAAGGCCGAGGAGTCAGCGGCGCCAGGGGCGCTGGGAGTTGAGGTTTCGGCAGAGGGTCCCCGGGGGCCTCTCGGATTGCCCACTCAAGCCTGCCCACTTTGGTAGTCCAGCCCATCATCTCTACCTCCCCCGGGAGAAACTCCAGGGGTTGCCTTTGTGATGGTGGCATCTTCAGAAGCACGAGAGGAAAATGACATTTCTCAAAAGACCACTGGCACCACCTCTTTAAAGTGATCCATTTCGGGGGTCCCACAAAATACACAACTACACTCAGGCCGGAAGTGGTTTTGCCCCTATAAAATATGGCGGAAAGCTTTCTCGTCTCCTGGGCAACACCACGTAAAATGCGGACGCATAGGAATTCCATTGGGATTACTCTGCGCGCGCGCTGCCGGTAGTGATGTCACCCCCTCCCGCAGCGGGTGGTTTAGCGCGCGTGCGCAGTAGGCTCTTCCGTCAGCTGTGTTGTGGAAATGGTGGAGAAGAAAACTTCGGGTATGTGAGCCCCTGGGGGACCTTGGCCCCCTACCTCCTCCCAGACCCGACCCTGGCCTAGGGGGTTCTCACCCAGTTATTAATCTTAATCCCTTCCCCCGCCCTCGGGTCCTGGCGTCGGGGTAGCCCCTTAGGCCATCTATTCATGTTGTATTGATGCCCGCTCCATGCCTGCGCTGGGGATGGAGAGAGGAAAAAGGTCCCCATCATCCAGAAGCTGGCCTGGGGGCAGGGGGAGGGGGACAGACACGCAGGCCTGCCTGCATTTCAGAGTGATACGTGCGACGGCAGAGGGGTGCATAGCTCCTGGGCGCGGGGAGGAGTGGCACCTAACTTGGCTTCTGGGACCGAGGGGACAGGGAAGGCTTGGAGGGAGAAAAAAATGCTTGGATTGAATCTTGAGAGTCGAGTCACGGTTTCGCTCAGTGCAGGTGCGCCGAGGCTCATTCCCGGCAGCGTGAACCGCGCGTGCAAAGGCAGGAGAGCGAGAAAAACCAAGTCTCTGAGGAAGCCACGTTCACAGTTCGGGGCTTGTGGAGGAATAGTAGGAGAGTCTGGAGGGCTGGGGAGGGGTGCACTTGAAAGGCATTCTGTACACAGCCGGAGAGTTTCAGTTCTGTGGAGAACCACCAAACGGCTCTTCTAAGGCAGGGGCATAACCGAGACAGATCCATCTTTTAGAAGGGCAGTTCTGGCTTCAGTACGGAGCAGCACTGTACGGTGGAACTTTCTAGAATGGTAGGAATGGTCTTAATCAGCACTGTTTAGCATGGCAGGCTTTAGCCACATGTGGCTTTTGAGCACGTGAAATGTGGCTAGTGCCACCGAGGAACTGAATTTTACATTTTATTTCATCTTACTTGACTCTACATCGAATTTGAATGACCACGTGAGAGTCGTGGCAACCTTATTGTACAGCACAGGTGTAGAGGCTGGAAGGCCAGTTAGGGAAGGATGGAGTAGTTTAGTCCCCCCCTCCCCCCACCAGGAAGAGATGTGGGTGGAACACTCAGCCAGATTGACTTTAATCAATCCAATCATGTCAGTCCTTTCTCTTTTTAAAGATTTTTTATTTATTTATTTGAGAGAGAGAGCACAAGAGGGGGGAGCGGGAGAGGGAGAAGCAGACTCCCCGCCGAGCAGGGAGCCCGATGCGGGAC
>NC_058407.1:168796831-168893225 GCF_002201575.2 Neomonachus schauinslandi | reverse complement strand
CCTGAGCCGAAGGCAGTCGCTTAACCAGCTGAGCCACCCAGGCGCCCTCCAGTCACGTCAGTCCTTTCTTAAAAGGACTCTTTGCTGGATCTCCGTTTTTCTCACTGTAAATCCCCAAATCCAAATTCCTTTAGATACTTAAAGGTAAGATTTTTAATGGTCTGCCTGACATTATAGCCACAGTCTCCCTCCACCCCACCCCAGCATACTTTATATAGCAGCCCTTCTGAGCTTTTTATAATTTATTGAAGGCACCATGGTCTCCCATCCAAGCTTTCTCTCATGCTGGTACAAAGGCCTGACACACCCTTCCCTCTTCCCCAACCAAGCTAACATCTATTCCTCAGTCAGATCTCAACCTAGACTTTCTTTCCTCTGGAAAATCTTCTGACTACACCAAGGCCAAGTTAGGTGTTTCTGGCATGTGCTCTATAGCACTTTGTACTTCCTTGTGCGAGCATATACTATGCTGTACTCTGCGTGTTTATTTGATCATTTGTATTCCCCACCTGACTAAGCTCGTGTATTCCCAGGGCCTAGCGCACTGCCGGGCACTTGGAGGGGAGGCAGTATGCAGGGATCCAGAGCTGGGCAGTTCTGGATCAGAATTCTGACCAACCACGTACTAGCTATGTGAGCTTTGGGCACGCTTCTTAACCTTTGAACTTCAGTAAGCTGGGGATGATAATCTCTCTCTTATAAGGTTGATAAAAGGTTAAAGCTCTTACACAAAGAGCTTAGTGTAGATGCTATTATTATGATTGCAGGCACTCAGTAAGTATTTGTTGAATGAATAGATATTTTGTGTAGAATTATCAGATCCTGATAAAGAGAGAGAAAGAGAGAAGTTTAAAATAACTCCTGGGTTTCTTGCTTAGGATGTCTGTGTAGATGGTTCCATTTACTTAAAGAGTGTACAGGAGGAGAAGCGGACTTGGATGGGAAGATTTTAAATTTTGAGCTACAGCGTCAGTGGGGCCATCTCTGGCTACTCTTCTAAGCCTCTCATGTGGCCTATTCTTTCCCTGCTAAGAAGAGGGCTGTCCCCATCTCTTTCTCCATCTTTTTACTCTTCCTGGGATTTAAACCCCAAACATGGGGCTCTAACTCTCACCCAAAAGCGAATGACACCAAAAGTGGTGCTGTCAATTTTGAACTTTCTCCTGAGCCCCACAACTGTTGGCTGTTCAGTCAGCTGTAGGAAATCACCTGCTGACCTCACTGTTTTAAATCTCTCTCTTATTACCATTCCAGTTGTTCACTGGGGTCTGTTAATTCTGCACAAAATATCTCTTTATTAAACGCATATTCGGGGGCGCCTGGGTAGCTCAGTTGTTAAGCGTCTGCCTTCGGCTCAGGTCATGATCTCAGGGTTCTGGGATCGAGCCCTGCATCCGGCTCCCTGCTCCACGGCAAGCCTGCTTCTCCCTCTCCCACCGCCCCTGCTTGCGTTCCCTCTCTTGCTGTGTCTCTCTCTGTCAAATAAATAAATAAAATCTTTAAAAAAAAACGCATATTCATTGAGTGTCTATAACCATAAGGAAAACCTGCAGTCATGTCAAGGAAGCAAATGAGAGCATTCTTTCCACCCAAGGGAAATAATCGGTACAGTCTCAAGGTGTCTTAAAAGGAGGATTGTAGAAATACACACTGGATTTGGTCCTATGAGGTCACCGGGGTCCTCAATGTGAATGGTTTCTACTGAATGGGAGTCAGTTTGCTGGGGGTTGAGGAGTGGATGGGAGACGAAGAAATGAAACATCCCATGGATCATTCTCTCAAAGATGAGTCACTGTGATGTTGGGTTGACATGTGAGAGTTTGGCAGGTTTTTCCAGTGAAAGGAAAATACCTGTGGGGAAGAGGGGTTGAAGATGCAGGAGGGAGGGAAGGACTCGAGTTGGAGGTGAAGGGTCGGGTTTAGCAGTGGGACTTGGTGTGTGTGTGGGGGGGTGCATCCACTTGGAACAGAGGGAAGATGGGTGCCCATACATTTATATTTGAGGGTGGGCTGAAAGATGAGCTTCTCTACATGTGGCCCGTGTCCTTTGTGGCAGGAAATGGGGTTGCCGAGGATGAAGGCGGCCTGCATTAAAGTCCCAGTGGAGGCAGGAAGCCCAGAGTGTATCGTGGTCCCTGTCTGCGTGGTTGTGTGATTTCTGCCAGCTGTGAGAGGTCTCCAGGAGGCATTTCATTGGTTGGGTCTGGGGATTGGGAGGAGAGGCTGAGGCCACCCTAGCTTCTCTCCTCCTGTGCCCCCATGATTCTGGCTCTGCCCCATCCAGTTCGCTCCCAGGACCCTGGACAGCGGCGGGTGCTAGACAGGGCCGCACGACAGCGCCGCATCAACAGGCAGCTCGAGGCCTTGGAGAATGACAACTTCCAGGACGACCCCCATGCAGGACTCCCCCAGCTCGGCAAAAGGCTGCCTCAGTTTGATGATGATGCAGACACCGGTGAGGCGGGTGGAGGAGGAGGAAGGGCGGGAGGAAGTGGGAGGAGTCTGCCCAGCTCAGGACTGTAGAAGGACATCAGGCTGGGGGGTGGGCAGGTGACAGGGGAGCTCCTCTGGCTCTGCCTGGGCCTGGCTCCTGCGGCGGTGAGCCAGCCGCTCTCCCCTCTCTGCCTCTGCTTCCTCTAGCAGGTGGAGAATACAGCACATGGAGGAGCTGAGCTCCCAGAACCCTTCCAGCTCTGACACAAAGCCTTAGGGGGGCATGAGATGCGTGTAGGTGCTGGTTGGGGAAGTGAGGGGAGGGACACACATGGGAGGAAGAGCCGACTCGGAACCCAGGGGAGCACGTGGGCAGGCAGTGGACTCATGGGTGTCGGGAATGAGGGTGCAGAGAAAGATGGGGTTTTTCTTGGCATGTGGCAAGTAACTGCAGTTGACCTTTGAACAGCACGGGTTTGAACTGTGCAGGTCCACTTGTACGTGGGTTTTTTATAGTCCTGTCCTATAAATGTCTTTTCTCTCCCTTATGATTTTCTTTTCTTTTCTTTTCTTTTTTTTTAAAGATTTTATTTATTTGACAGAGAGAGAGACAGCAAGAGAGGGAACACAAGCGGAGGGAGTGGGAGAGGGAGAAGCAGGCTCCCAGCCGAGCAGGGAGCCCGATGCGGGCTTGATCCCAGGATCCTTAACGACTGAGCCGCCCAGGCGCCCCTCCCTTATGATTTTCTTAATATTTTGTTTTCTCTAGCTTTGTTGTAAGAATACAGTCTATAATACATGTAACGTATACAATTTGTGTTAACCGCCTGTTTATTGTTATCAGTAAGGCTTCTGGTCAATAGTAGGCTATTTGGAGTTGTTTTGGGGGAGCTGAAAATTACACACAGATTTCTAACTGTGTGGAGGAGGTTGGCACCCCTAACCCCCTCGTCGTTCAAGGGGTAAACTGTAATTGCCCTTCCTTTGTAGGAAAGAAAAAGAAGAAAACTCGAGGCGATCATTTTAAACTTCGCTTCCGAAAGAATTTTCAGGCCTTGCTGGAGGAGCAGGTGAGGGGGGGAGGGGCTGGCCCAGCGACTGGGAGGGCCCCACAGGGAAGAAATGAGCCCATAGAGGTCCTGGTCCTGGGTGGGTGTTTGGTACATGGGTGGGCAAGGAGTTGTGGACCCTTCCCCTTGTCTCGGCAGAACCTGAGTGTGGCCGAGGGCCCCAACTACCTGACAGCCTGTGCAGGACCCCCCTCCCGGCCCCAGCGCCCCTTCTGTGCCGTCTGCGGCTTCCCCTCCCCCTACACGTGTGTCAGCTGTGGTGCCCGATACTGCACCGTGCGCTGTCTGGGAACCCACCAGGAGACCAGGTGAGCTCGGAACACCCCCTCCTCTCCCCTCTCCCCGAGGCCCACATCCTCTCCCTTGTAGCCCCGAGGGCCCCCAGACCCTCTCCTCATCCTGGGCTTCCTCTGCCTGCAGGTGCTTGAAGTGGACTGTGTGAGCCTGGGCGTCCCCGGAGGAGAGGGCCTTCTGCGCATCACCCCAGCCTCGGAGAGGGCTTGGCCAAAGGCAGAGGTGCTCTTCTGGACCTAGAGAGGAGCTGTTCGCTCGCCCAACAGAGCTGTGTCTGACCTGCCAGGGAAGAGCAGTCTTACTCCTTACTCCCAGGGACTGTGTGCAGGGAAGTGGGCTGGGCCCTCAGCGTGCTGTTGTAATAAAAGGTTTCATACCAGGAGGAGCCTGTTTGGTCACAGGTCTCCTTCCTACTCACTGCTCTGTGGCTTTTCCTTCTATCTGTCAGTCACCCCTCCCACGGTCTGCCTATCTGACCATGGAAGATTTTATCCCATTCTCCTGCATCGCCCGTCTCTGCATTTGTTGGCTGCCGCTTGTTGTCATTTTTTGGTGATTTATTGAGTGTGTTTGCTTTTGCTTTTTGTTTCTCTAGTTCTTCTGAGTATCACTTGAGTGCCGCCAGGACTGGGTGACAGGGAAGTAGAGTGAGCTTTGGGGACGGGGGTAGAATGATACTGTGGAAGGAGCCAGCCCTGGCTTCGTCCTCTGGTCTTTAACCCAATGGAGAGAGCGACCCTTGTCCTTGGTGCCGCCGGTCTGAGGAGCAGTTGTCCCAAGGAGGCTGTTCTTACCGGGGACTGCAGTGTGTGAAATTATTAGTATCAGAGAAAACCCAGAAATTTCTGGGAAGCATGGGGGAATTCACGATATAGAGGCCTCTGTTCTTGGTGGCCCTGGATGCTGTAATTCTTTTTTTTTTTTTTTTTAAGATTTTATTTATTTATTTGAGAGAGAGAATGAGCATGGGAAGGGGCAGAGGGAGAAGCAGACTCCCTGCTGAGCTTAGAGCCCAACACAGGGCTCGATCTGAGGACCCTGAGATCATGACCTAGTGGAAGTCGGACACTTAACCGACTGAACCACCCAGGGGGCTCTGGATGCTGTAATTCTTACGTGGTATTAAAGCTTCTTACACTCATGCCTACTCTAAGTGGACTGCAAGCTATAAGCTCATAAAGCCCCTTGGAGTTGCTGTCTTAAGGCCCTGTACCCCGCTCGAACATAGCAAAGCAGATGCTTAGGATGTATTTGTTGTACTTGTTGAACAAATGACCTCAATAAGATATTAATGGGATCCAGCAAATTCCATGTTAGGCACCTTCATGGGCTCTTCTCCCCCCCTTTTTTTTTTTTTTAAAGATTTTATTCATTTATTTGAGAGAGAGAATGAGATAGAGAGCATGAGAGCGGGGAGGGTCAGAGAGAGAGGCAGACTCCCCGCTGAGTAGGGAGCCCGACGTGGGACTCGATCCCGGGACTCCAGGATCATGACCCGAGCCGAAGGCAGTCGCCCAACCAACTGAGCCACCCAGGCGCCCTCTTCTCCCCCCTTTTGGTGCTTTACAACAGCTGGCCCAAATGTTCCCAGTGTCTTCCTTGCCCTTTCTCTGGAGACTTGAGGTTGGGTCAGTGGTGTTGGGGACAGCTCCAAGTCTGATGGTGAGGACACGGTTTGGGGACAGTCCCAAATTGGTGGTTTTCAAAGATGGCTGTACATTTTCTGACTGTCCTTTCATCAAAAGGTAGGGTCTTTGTCCCCTTCCCCCGGGATTGGGGCAGAGTTGTGACTGCTTCAACCAGTAGAGGGTGGCAGAATTGAGACCATGTGACATTCAAGGATGGGTAGTAAAAGGTAGGGAAGCTTCTGCCTTGTCAACTAGGAAAATTGTCCTTCTGGATCCCTCCATCACCGTGTGAGAAATCCAGCCATCCTGAAGCTGCCGCGCTACGAGGCACCCGGATTGCACGGGGAAGCCACACGCAGGTGCCCCCGCCGCCAGAGCCAGCCGAGTCAGGCCCTCACACCACCCCAGCCCGGACTTCCCTCATGGGAGTGAAGACCCCTCCAGATGACTCCGACTGCCAGGCATCAGATCATCCTCAGCCGTTGGAGGCTTCCTGGCCGTGTCCTCAACATCACGGAGCAGACACAAGCCAGCTCTGCTACGCCCCAGATGCCTGACCTACAGCATCCGTGTGTATAATCAAGTGGTTCATGCCACTGTGTCTTGGGATGGTTATTACACAGCAGTAGTAACTGGGACACCAGGAGTCCGGTTTGCTGGCTTCCGACTTCTGGCCTAAATTTATTGTCTCTCCCGTGAAGGGAAACTTTCCTGGGTCCTAAACTTTCAGTTTTCCTCTCCATCAGGAAGTACATGCAAGCAAGAAAACAGAAAAAAAAAAAAAAAGGAGGAAGGAAGGAAAGAAGGGAGGGGAATAAAAGACGACTATGTCTTGGCTGAGAAACGCCATCAGCACTCGCTGTGATCACCTGCATTGGACTTCCTGTCAGATTTGCACTGAGCACCATCTCTTTGGTTTATTTCCTAAATCCGCTGGCTTTGTTCCATATTTTGCTGTAACGAAAAGAATCACGTAGGTTCTGCCTGGTGTAAGATTTGCCTACTCGGTGACACACTCAGGCTTGCCAGCTGACCTTGATAGGACAGAACCAGACCCACGGGCTCCTCGTTGCTCTGATGCCAGGGGGCTCCAGGAGTCCTCCATTGACATTCTCTAGGAAGGGTCTCTGGACCCCCCCACTTAAAACAAGGAAAGCCTTGAACAGTTCTCACCAGCTTCCTACGTGCTGGGGAGATTGGTCTCTACCTTGGGAGACACCGGGTCTCTGGGAAATGAACAGGGTGCCAAAAGCGTGTAGAGGGTGGTCCCAGTGTCCAGTGAGGGAGCAGCACAGCCTCCTGGGCGCACAGGGGGCAGAAGAGGTTGCTTCTAGAGCCTGGGGGCTCCCTCCTACAGCCCTCAGTGAGAGTTGAATTTGGTTGAATTAGTTTGGAAAGGCCAGAATTCTGCGAAGCCGGCCAGGTGTGTCTTCAGTCTTGGGCGAATCCTGGTCCTACTGTTTCCTAACCGCATAGCTCGGACAGGTCGCTTACAGGTCACTCTTTCTTAGAGCCACCACCCCGATAGTGGGAGGATTAAACGGGACAGTGCGCCCAGCCCAGTGCCTGGCATTTGGAAAGTTCTCAGTCAGTGGTAGCCGTTGACATGATTGCCTAAGACCTCCAGCAGTTTGTTGTCGAGCCTTGTGACAGCCCGTTCCTCCAAAGACTGGACATTCCTCGCCGTAGCCCGAGCACCTGACCCGGCAACCCGCTGTTTACATTTCTCTCGGCTCCTAGCTTGTGAGTTCTTTGAGGGCAGGAGCCGTGTCTTGGCGCCACACTAGCTTATAGCAAAGAACGAAATAAGTATTGTTTAAAAGGGTAAGTGTGTTGAAAGCTCCGAATAGCCAAATGACCATGCAGGAGGGACGGGACCTAATGCCCGTGTTAAGGCGAGTACTTAGTTGCTCAAGTGTGGAGGCTGGCTCGTGTTAGCTTTCCTGAGAGCAGGGAGGGGGTGAGAAGAGGCAGGCTGGGCTCTGGGAAAGGAGGTAGAAGCTGTGGGGCGGGGGGCAGGTGGAAGTTGGGGTCAGAAGTGCCCTGGGTGGTGTCAGGAGATGTAATTGGCTTTTGTTCTTCTTCACGGCGGGGGCGGGGCGGGCATGCAGGATACAGGCGTCCCTGAGGAACTCTGATGGCCTCTCAGAGTTGTAAGACCCTTCTTAAGGGGTAGGTCTCATTTTTGAGAGAGAAACCCACTATGGGTTTGCTAACAGAGCAAACCCCATGGGCCAGTCCTTGGCACAGTAGATGGGTAGATCGTGACACTAGGGCCCATGCTCTCGTGCAGTCCCTTCCACACTGACTCTCCACTTGGCCACGTAACTGGCTTGGCCAGCGGGACATCCATAAACTTTATGGGAGCAGAGAGTGAGGGGGAAAAGGATATAGAGACTTCAGCAAACTTCTTGACCAGGAACCCCCTTAACAGCTTCTGGGAAGACCCATGGGACGCCCCGGTGCCAGTGTGCTCCCAAGGCCAGTGAGCCGCCCCAGTTCGCTAGGAGAGCACGGTTGTACGGAGGAAGAGGAGGGACGGGGCACAGAAAGGTGGGCTAGGGCGGTGTATGGAGGCCTTAATGGTCCTGGGCTTTTCTCCCGAGGCCCTAGGGACCTGCTAAGGCAGCACAATGCTTGGCGCTCCACGAGAGGAATGTGGACAGGATTAGAAAGACGGATGAGAAGCTCGACTGGGGGAACCCTATCCTGAGCAGGAGACGATGAGGGCCTGACCTGGCGAAGGCAGTGAAAGGAGCAAAATAAGTGGATGTGAAGAACACTGCGGAGGGGGAATCCACGGGACCTGGGAGAGGTGGCGGAGGGGAAGTGAAGGGAGAGCCTGAGATGTTTGACATTGTGGAGCTGTGTGACTCAGGGGTCGACTGTGCTGGTCACAGGAATGACAGGAAGTGGCTGGGGGGAGAGCGATGAAGTTGGTGAATTTGCCAGCCTGGGGAAAACACACGGGGTGCGTGTACTTCTGAGGCTCGGGAGAGAGGGCCCAGTTAGAATGCAGATGTGGGTGTCTCTCCATCCCGGGGGACTGTCAGTGCAGGGGAGTGGGTAGGATGAAAGAGAAAGGAGAAGGGGTGAGACCAGAACCCAGGCCACCCCCAGTGACTAACTGGTCATAGGGTCAGCACTGCCGAGGCTGGGTACCGGGTTAGGGCCCTTGTCCCTCTCCTTTCATTGGATGCCAGGCCTCTCTTAATAGCTTCATTTTCCTGTCTCCCACTGGGCCTGTTCCAAGCAGCCCACAACCCAGTCAGTGCTCTGTCTGGGTTGGACACCATTGAGTCACACACACACACACACACCACTGGTATGCAAGCCTCTGGGAAGAGCTGTTCAGAGACTTTTCTGGAAGTCGTTGAATCTTTCCCCAGAAAAATCTGCCTACAGGAGACCTGGTTGATTTGACACACAATTTCAAAGGGCTGTCAATTTGTGATGTCCACTCTTAGGCACAGCTTAAGGAACTCTGCTCAAGGTCAGCTGTCTCCTTGAGAAAGGTCGAGCGTCAAGAGGGACTTGTCAGCTCAGGCTGGCCGGGGAGATATCTCTGCCCCTTTCAGTTTCCCAGAGGTGGGTCTTCCCATATGCGCTGCTTGATGACTCTTGTCAGTAATTATGAGTGCCACACTCTTGAAATCATTTGCAACCTCTCGTCTTTTTTTCGGAAGAGACAGTCCAAAGGTGATAAGAGAGGGACAGGTGACAGCCTGGGGTCCAAGACTGAGATGGCCCTGGGGGCCACCCCAGCCACCCATTGCTTGGCCAGCCACTTCATGACACCCTCCATCCCTGAACAGTTCATAGTACAAATTTATTTATGCATGTATTTATACAGAATACAAACGGTCGGGGACGCCTCTGCCCCCTTAACCAACCAGCGCCCAGACCCAGAAGGTCCTGCCCCAGGAGTCCGAGGTGAGTTCTCAGGAGGCGGGTTCTTGGCCAGACGAAAGAGGCGGGGCCGGGGCCGGAGGCGCGGTCAGAGCTGGGTGTGGCTTCCGGCCACGGGGCGGAGTCGGGACGTGGCCTGCAGCCCGGGGTTGGGGGGCCGCTCTCCGCTGGGGGCAGTGGGAGGGGAATGGGGTCCACTGGCGTCCTACACGTAAGCGTTCTTCCCGTACTTGCCAAAGGTGCTGTCGCCTTCGTCCGAGGCCGCGGGGCGCAGGCGGCCAGTGAGGCCGGGGGACCGCACCGCGGAGGCCTCGTAGGGGAGCCTGGTTCAGAGAGGCCTGGGTCAGCGGAGGGGAGCCCCCCACCCCGCCGCCGCTGCCGCCGCCGCACGCCGCCCTTACCTGGGGGCCGGGGCCGCGTCGGGAGAGCGGCAGCAGCCGGAGCCGAGGCAGAAGCCGCCCAGGATGGCGAGCAGGGAGGCGCTCCAGCCCAGGTAGAGGGCAGGGCCCAGCTCGTACCTGGGGACAGGAACGGGGCGGGGCAGCGCTAGCTCGGCCGGCCGAGTCCCACCCACAGCCCCCCAGGGCCGGACTCCCACACTCACTTGGTCCCTGCATACACGGGGTCGAAAAATTCCTGGGTGATGTTGAAGGCGTACCAGGAGATGGCCACCATCCCGCAGAAACCTGGGGAGGGAGAGGAGGGTCACGCTCGAGCCCCAGGCCCGGCAGAGGGGGAGGAGGAGGGGGTAGCGCAAGTCCAAGAGCAAGTTGCACTCCCTCCCTAGCTCCTGACCTTTCTGTCTCCTAGGGTCCCAAGCGCAGCCCCTCTTTCATGTCTAGTCTCCCACGTTCTGCCCTTGGCCCGTTCTTTATCGCGACCCGCCCCGCATCTTGATCACCTAGTTGCCTCACTCGGAATCTGCCCCAACCAAATCCTACCCGTCCTGGGAAATCCAGCTGCCCCAGCAATGGTCCGGCGCAGCCTGCCCTGACGCCGTTCCTTCCGCCTCCCAAAGCCCCCAGAGCCTGTGACATGCCTTTGCCACTCAGTGCAGTGAAGGCCTGAGGCCAGGGAGACCCCTGGACTGCAGGACCAGCCTCACCCCTCTCTGGGGGCTCCTCCAGTAAGTCACCGGAGTTTTCTGAGCCTGTTTCCGCATCTAGAGAAGAGGGCGAGACCCACCCTACCTCACAAACTGAAAAGAGATGGCCTGTCGCCCGGTGTTGTTACTGTGTGCAGTGGGTTTGCATGTATTCCCCCAACTCTGGTCTTCCTGGCCGGGCTGTAAGCTCTGCCGGGCGGGGGGGCAGACGCTCACTCACCTTTGGGGTCCCTCTCACACACCTCACTCATGCTTGGCTCCTAGTGGGGGCTCAAGAAACATTGCTGATGGACTGATTTGTAGCTGAGGGATTTTGGTGAGCATGAGTGAGGCTGGGTGAGCAGGGGGAGGGGAATTGCTGAGCAGGGAGGGCAGGTGTCAGTGCAATGGGGAAGGTGAGACACACACTGGCAGTGGCGAGCTGGAGAGGACAGGGAACCCCGGGTCCGCTGCCACCACCCTCAACCCCCCACCACAACGCAGGGCACACCCACCCCCTTCCCCCAATTACCAGCCAATATGTGGAGGGCCCCCGCAGCGGCCGCCAGCTTGGCCTTCCGGGAGACCTCCATGCTCCCAATGTTTACGCAGCGCAGCCCCACCATGCCTAGGAAGAGGCCCAGGAAGCCCAGGAAGATGGCGGTGATCATGAGCGCCCGGCAGGCCTGGATGTACCCTGGGGAGGTGGGGCGCAGCCATGGGTCCCTCAGCTGGCCCCTTTCCCCTCCACGACCGAGCCAGCCCCTTACAGCCAGTCCCTGCTCGGGTCTCAGCGCATAAAGGCCCTCAAGTCCTCTCCTTCCCCGTCAGGCCCTATTCGACTGAAGGGTCAGACAGTCTCCTTCCCAGGAGCTCACCTCAGCCCCAAGGAGTCTCAGCGTCTGCTCCCCGCCCCCCACCTGGCTTCCGTGGGCTTCGCGACAGGCTCGCTCCTGGCACTGCTGACACTGGCCAGAGCGTGCTCTGTCCTGGGGGCCGCCCTGTGCACTGCGGGATGTTCAGCGGCATCGCTGGCCTCTACTCATTAGATGTCGGTAGCAATCCGTCCCAAGAGGGACAAGCAACATGTCTAGACACTATCAAATGATCCCTGAGGGACAAAATCACCCCCAGCTGAGAACCCCTGGCCTGTTAGGTCCCCACCACGCTCTGTTGTGAATTACAGAAATTGCACTTGAGTACTCCAGCCCCTTCCCCGCGCCTGCTTCTCTCTAGGTCCCACCTGGTGCCTGGCACAGCCCTAGTCATCCTGAACTGAGCTTTCTCCCGAAGCGACCGGTAGGGGGCAGCAGCGGCCTATAGGTCACTGGACGAGGGCCGTTTCCGCCGGGGGAAAGTGGGATACCCGGGCGCAGGACCCATCCAAGCCCATCTAGCTCAGGTATGTTTGGTGCCTCAGTTTCCCCTTTCTGAAAGCTGAAGGAAACGGCCCCCTTCCTTCCTGGTCCCCCCTCCCCCCTTCTCTGTGATAGTTGCCAAGCACTCCAAGGACCTTGCTCCCCTTTCCCTGGGTGGGGCAGTGTCTCTGGTGCTGAAGCAAAGGCTGGGTCTTTGCCAGGAGGATGTGGAGTGGCCCGGGGTTGGCAGGTAGGGAGGAGGGACAAAGTTCTCACTCCCAGCCACTCCCTCTGGAGTTCCCACCCTCTCCCCTGCCCCGTATCCTCTACGCACCCATTCACCATGCATTTCTACCTGGGACTTGCCTGGCCCTGGGTCCCCAGGTGGCCGTGGTAGACCAAGGGGAGATTACTGATGGGCCCCGAGGGAGCACGGGCTGGGCGGGATTAAATGATAGGACCTCCCCTCGGGACCCGCCAGCCTGGGTTCCAGCCCCCCTACCACCTGTGGGACTCTGGGCAGGTTAACGCTTGTCCTCGGGGCTTCCCAGTTTTGGTATGAGGAGGCCACTAACAGGCTGCACGGAGACAGCGCTGAGAGGGAACAGCTGAAGAGCCGAGAACCATGTCTGGGGCCCGGATGACGCCCAGCGCTGGGCAGCGGCCCCCTGCCTTTCCCCACCAGCATGCTCTTGCCCCTCCGTCAGCAGTTCCAAGCAGGGCCCTTCTCGGGCGGACAGGCTCACAGCAAAGGCCCCTCCTCAAGCCACGGTATGGTTGGGGTGGGGGAGGTGGGAATGGCCGTGGCTGCTGAGTCGGCTGGCTCCAACGTCTCTTCAGGCCACCCGGCATTCTGGGCTTCTGGCCCAGAGGGTACTCAGCTTTTATAGGGAGCTTTGGGGGTTGGGGGGCACTTGCCTTGCACACAGTAAGTCCTGGGGAGAGGGATGAAAGCACGAAGCCCCTATTGCTGTCTGAGAAGATTCTGGGAAGAGTGGGGGCACGGAGACCCACCCAGATCTCCTAACTTCTCAGAGCATCTTTGGCATTCCTGGAGGATTTCGTGGAGCCCTGTTCCAAACCCAGTGTTGGCTTTAGTTCTGTCCACTACCCTGCACCTGCAGTAGGGGACCGGAAAGAGCACGATGGCTCCAAGGAGGGCGTGGGAGCAACACTGCATAGGGTACCTGGTCCTCCCCTCTTGGTCTCTGGCATGGGGCCGACTGAGGGGAGACTCCCCTGGGGAGTCCCGGGGGGGGCTACTCATAGGGTGAACAGGAAGCAGGAAGATGCGACCGCCACCAGGGAGAACCTTTCTGGGCCAAAAGAGCTGTAGGCTCCAGCCTGCGAAGAACTTCAAAAAATACACTGCCTGAGAATGCCGAGCACACACACACACGCGCACGTGCACGCATACAGCCCCTACCTGCTTCCAGACCTTCAGAGCTTCGGGGAGACTCCCTTTCAAAGGGCCCTTTAGAACTCGCCATGGCAGTGGGACCGATGCCCCAGGAGCCTGAGGCTTGTATGTGTCTCAACCCCAAGAACCCAAGGTGGGGCATCCTCTTCACCCCATGAACCCCAGCCCTCCCACGCCAGAGCTAAGATGCTTAAATTGGTTGTGTGCAGACATCCGCTAACGTACCACGTTGACATCCTGTGTGCTTTATCCCAGCACACGGCCATCCCACGAGCCAGGGCGATTATTACCCTGATCCTACAGATGGGATCAATGAAGCTCACATATCACCTGCCTGGGGCACAGAGCTAGTAACCAGAGCCCAGCAGGCAGACCCTGGTGCCTGCACTTGTAACCACTAGGAGTGTCACATTAGGGCAGGGGGACACGTGGGACGAGGTCTCTACCGCAGTTCCAGAAAGGGCGCTGCCCCCCTCCCCCCAGCTTGATCCAGGCCTCCCTTAACAGTCTGGCACCCAAGGCCCGACCATGGGCAGCACCCACCCTCCCTGGGGGTCTCTCCCTCCTCCAGCCTCCTGCCACCCTCTGCCCCCTGGAGCTCTCCCCACCCCATACCAGAGAGGGCCAGCAAGGACGGGAACTCCCGGCAGTTGTAGACTCCCATGGAGTCGGTGGCACAGCTAAACCAGAGGTTCTCGAAGATGGTATTGGTGGTGATGACGTTCCCGTGCACGGTGGACACTCGCCAGTAGCTGTGTGGCAGGGTCACCCCCAGCATCAGCAGCCCCAGCGCTGCCATAAAGAAGCCGAAGGTCTCCACGGCCACTGACATGGTGGGATGCAGGGCCCCGAGGGGCGCCGGGGGCCCCAGAGAAGGGGAGGGGCTGAGCCCCGCAAGAACTTGAGGGGTTTTGGCTAAGTTGGGGTGTTAAGGCAGGCTGGGGAGAGAGGAAGGGGGGCCAGCTGCTGTGTGGACCCCAGGTCTGTCTCCCGGTTTCTGTCGTCAGCCCTCTCTCTGGGTCTCTGCTTCCCGGAAGGTCCGGGCAGAGGAATGAGCCTAGAGCACTGGGCAGCTGTTGACGAAGAGATGGAGGGAATAAAAGAAACAGGCCAAAAGTCCACCCCCTCCCCCAGCCTCTGGGCTCCCCGCCCCAGGAGGGGGGCGGAGAGGACTTATGGGAGTGACGAACGAACAAACGGATACAGCCAAGGAGGGGCCCCCATGGAAGGCAGTGGGAGCCAAGGGGAAGCGTCTCTGACTCAGCCTTCATCGGGGGCCAGAGAACGGAATAAGAGGACAAGGAGAGAGAAGGTGACCGAGAGAGTGCGCACAGACAGACCTTTGGTGTGGCAGGATCCGGGAAGCAGAGGCACTCTCCTGGATGTTGGTGAGAACAATTTAAAAGACGCAAAAGACCTAGGGTTTGGGCCAAATCTTCCAAGGAAAATTAAGGTTGAATAAGGGAACAGACTATTTGGGAGAAACCCACTGCTCTGGAGTCCATCCAACCCGGATTCAAACCAGACCCAGTATTTACCAGAGCGACGCAGGCATGAAGTTTGAGCCCCATGAGCTTGTTTCTGTTTCTGTGAACTAGAACTAGCTTCCTCACCTCATGGGTTGTATTAAGACCTGTGACCCCAGATCAAAAGCTCCCCACAAGTGTGACCTGCTCCCTCCTTGGTGACCACCCTGGGTCTGGATACCGCAGGCTGGGGTGAGGCCACCAGTTGCTTTCCTCCAAACTTCAACTTCCTGAACTTGAATTTCCCCCCTTGTCAGATTGATCTTTGATTCTCGGCACCAAGCTTGATCTTGCTGCCAAGGGCCACTGAGGGGGATAAATTACAGGCCCAGAATGTGATCCTGTGGCTAATCAGCCATCAGAACTGTCACCAGCTCTATTAATTATGACAGATTAGAAACATCTGGGTCCCCACCCCAAGCCGACGGCGAGCACCTGCTGAGCACCTGTCCTGCTGTGGATGGTACCATTTCTTGCCCCTAGGCCACAGCCAGGACAGCTCTGGTTCCCATCCTGCAAATGCAGCAGGGGCTCAGTCTCCAGGGCACAGGGGCTGGATGCTACCCCCAGGCAGTCTCACAGGATATCACTGAGCCGAGTGTATCCCCCCACTACCCCTCCCACCCACCCCGGTGTCAGGCTTCCTTGCGCTCCCCTCAGGTGCCTCCTCCCCAATCCCCCCAAGCCAGGCTGGCTTGGCTGTGGAACGAGAGGTATGCAGTGAAGCAAGACAGGCCCATGCTGAGCCTGGCACGGGGCGGGTGTGGGGCAAAGCAGGCTGGGTGGGGACTGGGTCCTGACCTTCCATCTCTGAGCTGACAACCCGGGATGTCCTGAGTTTGTAACTTTTCTCAAGAACTCTTGCCAAATGCCCATTCCCGCCCCTGGGCAGCGGCCCCTCCTCTAAGGAGGATGACGGGGCGGGGCGGTGTGGGGGGGCGGGGAATGCAGGAAGACAAAGGGAGGGAAGGGCGGAGGTTTTAGAGGAAACTGAGTGGGGGGCCCCCTGGTGTGGAAAACTCCACGCGCTGAGAGGCAGCTGTGTGGGTCAGAGGAGACAGGAGACATAAATCCTGGCCTGTCCCCTCAGCTCTGCCCTTCCCGCCTCCAGTCACTGCTTTCTCCCAGGATTCTTGCGCCATGCAAAGGCCTTGTCCCCGTCCCCTGTCCCCGTTCTGCCTACCACTGCTCAAGCACACAGCTTTGGAGGAGGGGGAGGAAGGAAGGGCGTGGGGTCTGGGCAGCTTGGCGGACAAAGGCAAACCCCACACCAGCCACGGGGGGTTGGAGTAAGAAGGTGAGCAGGAAAGGACCACGGGTGACCCCCACCTTGGGGCCCACTGGAGCCCGCCCCTTCCTCCACACGGACACAGCAGTTCCCAAGCCAAGGCCCAGTTTTATTTACACTCATCCGGAGCACATGGTTTGGGGCTACTGGACACGTCTCTGGGGAAAGGAGGCTGAACGCCAGAGGGCAGTGATGGGGTGCAGAAGAAAGAGCAAGGATGGATGGGTCCCCCCTCTTCGAGTGTCCTCCATAGGCTCCCACGTATCCCTGGGCAGAGGCGGAGGTGCAGTCTCATTCAGGATTTGGACTTGGACACAGCAAGTCCGATGAGTCCAGCCAGACCCGCCACGCCCAGGGCCATGCCTCCAACAATGGCCATGCCCACTAGTCCATCTGGGAAAGGGAAAAGGGAGACTGTCAGGAGCCCAGCCCCCACAGGGACCCTGCCCACCATCTTCTTTCTCCCTGCCCGATGCTCCTCAAAAGACGTGCCTCTTCCCCTGGAGTCATGAGGTGAGGGATTCCAAGGCTTGGAGAAAGAAGGCTTCTGAGGGGCTGAGGAATTGCTTGGGGGGGGCGGGTAGGGGGGCATTTAAAGGGAGACCAGAGAGCCCAGGCCTGGGGGAAGGAAGAGGACTTAACCAAAAAAAGCCGAGAGACGCCTGGGGATGCTAGGGCCCAGGAGAGTGGGGAGTGGAGGAGGTCAGAGAAGAAGAGTTCACCTTTCTTCATGGCCTTGTCAATGAGCCGTTCCAGTTCCTTGGCCTGGTTGTTCTGGGGCTCAGTCTGCAGCAGGCCCCGCACATACTTTAGTGCCTTCTCATATTCCTGCACTCAGGGAAAACATCCCCCCCACACACACCCTCAGTATTCTGTCACTCCTCCTGCCCATCAGAGGGGCCTTCCCTTCACTGGCCCTGGGGGCTCTTCCCTCTCCCTCCACCGCCCCTCCTCCTCCCTGACTCCAGCCCCACCCCATGGAGTAGAGTCCACAAACCACCCCAACTGTGTGGGGGTGATAAGCTGGGGGAGATAACAACCCAAGGCTTGGGGCTGCACTCCCACCTGAGGTCACCTTGCTCCCCACACCCTCAGCAGCTGGAATCTCTGTCTCTCATCTTCCCTCAGCCTGCTATCTATCACCTTGCACCTCTGTCTCCTGCCTACAGCCTTCCTCGGCCTTCCCGAGGCCCAGGGCTCCCCCGTGGCGGAGAAACGAGAGGGCGCTGCGGCACCCCCGCCTTACCTTGAGCCGGTAGTTCCCCACAGCCAGGTAGAAGACATAATCCCGCTGCTCCTCTTTGCTCCCTTTGGGCAGCAGCTCTGGGGAGGGTGGAGGAAAGAGGGTGAAAACCGCTTCTCTCCTTTCCTAGTGCTTGTGTCCCAGAGACCCCGTCCACTCTCTGAACCCCTGTATGATCCTGGGAGAAAGTCACTGTCCTGTGCTTCCCTTTCAGCTCTGGCCACTTGTGGCTTCCCCGTCAGACCTCCGGGGCAGCACGGACCCAGGCTGCCGGACACCCGGGTGATCAACACCCTGGTCTCCATGCTGTAGTCAGCTCTGGCTCATCTAAGTGAACCGACAGGAAATCAAGGCGCTGGAGAAGCCAAAGGCAGCTCTCCTCACTTCTAGCACCGCGTGTTCTCACTGCGGTCACTTGCTGCCCAGACTAGCGTTCAAGTAAGTGTGCCCTCTCTCCCCCTTAAAAAAAAATCAGCTCGAAGCTCATCTTCTGTGAGCATTCCCTGAGTGACATGACCTGATTCTTTCTTAATTCAGTGACTTCCCAGAGGCTTATGTGCTCGGTTGTATGCTATGCAGTAGAATTTGGTAGTTTTGCGGGTATTTATCAATCTGCCCAAGTGTCTGTTCTGTCTCCTCAACTAGAACTGGCAATGCTTAGAGACCCCATCTACAGCTGTGCCCAGCTGTAGAGGAAACCTGAGAAATCTGAATGGGCCAAATGGCAAATGTAGGGTGAAGTTATTTGCATTAGAAAATACTTTTGTTTTTATAGATTTACAATGGCCATCCTTCGCTAGTACGCTATTTGCGTACACATGATTACTTGACCAAGAGAAACGGGTACAGGAGACAGAGAAATTTAAAGGTCAAGTATTGTGGCCTCTGACAAATGGTGACCCATCCAAAACCAATAGGAAATAGGATTGCAATCAAAACAGTGCCATCTGCTCCCAGGTCTGGGGGCCTGTCTTCTGTACTTCTTCCACACCACCCTCATGGAAGGTTTTCAACAGCTGTTGAATAAGCAACATGGTGGGGGCAAAGAGCAAGGGTCTGGGACACACAGGACAGAAGCTTCTAGTCCTAATTCAGCCACGAATTCATTAGCTGTGTGACCTCAGACAAGTCACTCTCCTTATGGTCAGGCTACCAGATTGCCAGAGTCCTGCGGGGACTGCCGTGCTCTGACTCTGTCTGGCTAAACAAGGATGAGGTGGTAATTAGCCAAAAGCACCCTGGGAGAAGCCAGGCTAAGGGGCAGCCCTTTTTCGCAGCTCTTTACAGGAAAATAACTGCGAGGTGACTATTATAGGCTCCCACGTTGAAAAAGGATCCCAGCACTTGAGATGGAGGGAGTGAACGAGGCCATGGCAGTAGAGGTCAGATCCGGCTGGCAGCTGGGAAGGGGAGAGCGGGGCAGCCTAGCTCCTCCTCACCCTCCAGCAGGGCGATGCCTTTCCGGATGTCATCGTTGTACTTGCTTCGCACCAGGCACCAGGCATACTCAAACTGCGTGCTCTTGGACACGGAGCCTGCTGCCTTCTCAGACTGAAATTTCTTTTCAAACTTCTGCCATAGGAGAGGAGAGGAGTCATTTAGAAACGAAGGGGCCCGCCATTCTCTAGCAGGACCTGCGTGTCCAATTCCCAGTTAGCCCCATCTTCCCCAGTCTCTGCCACATTTCCCTCGCGGGTCTTGGCATCCGGCACCCCAGGTTCCGCTAGCTTCATCCCTGGGACCCAGACCCAGGGATTCTGCTTCTTAGCGAGGGTCTGTCTCCTTGGACGGTAACCCCCGTCCGCTTCCCTCCCCCTAGTGGTACCGAGCGGAGATGCCACCTACTGGCGGCTCCAGGCACTGCTCCCGAGGCAGCTGACCCCGAGTGGCTAAACAGTAAACACGCTGTCAGAACTGCTCAACCACCACCCCCGCAGTCCCTCGTCGGTGGCTGCTTCCCCCAACCAGCCCCACCCTGTCGGCCTGGACCTTTTCTTATCTGCAAATTGGGAATAAAAACAGTCCTCACAGTGCCCACAATAGCCCACAGAGCTACAAAGATTGAGATATGGCCTGCAATGCACTTAGCACCGTTCCGGATTCTGTGAGTAATATATGAAAGAATCTTCATGGTAGTTGCTATATTCCCCCCACCATCACTGAAGGAACAATTAAAAACAATTAAAAAAAAAAAATGTGTCCGCACCCTGACCTCCTAACTCCTGCACGCGCCCAGAACCTGTCAGTCTTTCTACGCCAGACTGCAGGCCCCGAGTGTGGGGCGTGGCGGCGCAGAAAACTACAATTCCCATTAGGCTACCGGACAAAGTAGAACCTCTGGGCAGGGGCCGGACGCTGCAGAGGATGCCGGGAGCCGTAGTTCCACTTCCCTAGGCAAAACTGATGCTGGGTAGAGGGTCTGGCCCCAACCGGACTCTCCTCGGGACCCGCCCGTCCGAATATTCCCTTTCCCTCCCTCGAGGCCAGGCCTCACCAGCAGGTCTTCCACAGACACCAGCTCGTTCAGTACGGCCTCCATGGCCGCCGCCCCTGCAATCCTCACACCTAGGTCGCTACTGTGCCACCGTCTCCATGGCCTACTGGCAGGGCTGGAGAGCCACTTCCGTCGTCCGGCGGAAGCGGGCCCCTTCCCCATCGCAGAGCCAATCACCTTACACAGCTGACGCCGAGCCCGCCCCTCTCCGCCGGTGGCGCCCCGCCCCTTCTCTGCGCCGCCAGCGCACACGTTGGGGCTCTAATGCGCACGCTCCGAACGGTCCCTCTTTCACCCCCTCCACCTGCGGACCTCTCACAGTACAACTCGATGTCCCATATTCGTCTTCGCGAGTGCCCCGCGTGTGCCTTCCTCCACCGAGGCTGCCTTAATAGAGTTTGGACCTATGTCTTGGTGGTTAGCCCTTGGGCTGAAAAACTGAAGGAGGATGGTGGAGGACCCGCCATGATCTTAAAATTAGGGGGGGGGAACCAGTCTAAACCTACCTCCCCTCTGGCCCCACCCCCTCTAAGTCTAGGAAACCGGAGGCTACGTTACCTTTCGGTGCCTGTAACAAAATCATAACTGGTACCAAGGTTTTTAGGGCCTCTGCTGGCTTACAAGAGGATTGACAACGGGACCACTTAAGCATTCACCCAGAGACTGGGATACATACGAATAGAGGATACTATGGAAATCTTTAAATGGGAATTTAAAGAAAAGCTGTTACCCCATTACTTGCAGAAAGGGTCCAATCTTTTAATGCTTAGATAAAGCCTCCTCTGGGTGTGCCTGAGGGGTAAGATCTGCCGTGGGTCATGGGCAGCGAGAAGCTGTCAAAACATGGGAGAGGTAAATGTTCAGTCCTCTGGCACCTGGTCTGTGCAGTGATGGGACTGGGTAGGTAGTGACTTTCAAATTCTTTTCACCTTGACCCACAGTGCTCCAGTGCACATTACAATGAAAGTTCCATGAGGGTAGAACCTGGATCTTGTGTCTCTTTGCATCCCCAGCACCTGGCACTAGATCAATGTCCAATAAATATTTGTTGAATAGACATGAAATAAAGCGAACAATAGTAAAGAGGGCAGTGCAAATGCAGGGATTATCATCCAAAAACCTTTCATGTTTGCAAAGCCCCTTTAATTTTTTATTTTTTTTAATTCTCAGAATAGCCTTGTGAGTCAGGTAGGCAAGAGATAGTCTTCTCTACTTAGCTCCAACAGCTGAAATGACTTTGATAGGGGGAGTCTGTTAAAGAATAAAGAGGAGAGGATAGGACAAGCTCCTAAGTACATTCCAGCTATTCATCTTGAAACAATTCAGGCCTAAATTTGTAATTTTTTGCTGGTTTACAATAGAGGACTTCCCTTAAGCAGCAGGATGAGCTAGGGAGGAACAACTCAGGTTAATTTAAAGCCTAGAAGGCAAAGCAAAGCAATCCTGGGAAACCATTTGTTTCAAGTACAGCAGGAAAATTTAAAACGAAGGTAGTACAGTAGGAAAATTAAAAATGAAACCCCGCAAACTACCACGAGTGCTGCTGAAATTGTAACACTGGTTTCACCGTCTTAGCTAGCAGCCAGTATTTTTAATTCACGCCATTTGTCAGTTTGTAATTACACTTGTGTGATAACTTGATGAATGCCACCCTCTCATACGAGACTGGAAGCTACATGAGAGCAGGGTCTGTGCTATATTGCTCATATTATGCCCCTAGAGCCCAGCTCAGGACCTACCACCAGTAGATTCTCATATAATTTATAACTGTTGCATAAAGAGATATTGTTGTTGCTATTATTAACTTTTTGGAAAGCAGTGAGGGAAAATGAGTAAGAGCTAAAAGATGTAATATTATCTGACTAGTAATCTCCTGTGGAAGCATTCAACGAAAGCAAAAAAAAAAAAAGGAAAAGCAAGACATGAAGACATTCATTCCTGCATTACCTGTGGAGGTAAACAAACAACAAAAGCGCCAGGGAATGGTTTTATTAAATGATGATACATGAATATAATGAAATAACAAACAACCTTAAAGTCACAGTCATATGGATTCTTTGCATGTGGACTGTAAGATTCAAAACAAAACAAAAAAGCAGGCACTTCTCAAATTTGGTTCTGTAAATGGGCAGAAAAGAAACTGACATTTTTGGTTGGTGGGACTAAGAACTAGAACTGGCATTTGTTAGCACATTCTGGGCCCTGGGCCCCTCCCTTGACTACACCGTTAGTTGCGAGCCTGCTCTGGTCTTTTGCCCTACAGCACCTTGTTGGTGGACAGCCCGGGAGAAGAGCTCAGCAAACACCCTCTAAACAAGGTTCCACTATTTGTGTTCTAGTCTTCGGCGATGCTCACCTCTACCTCCCACTTTCATTTGCTATCCAATCAGGAAGTCCTATCCATCGCAAACTGACTCATTCATCCACCCAACAAACATTAGTTCTGGGCCTACTGTGTGCCAGGCACTCTTCGGAGTGCTGGGCAAGAGAAATGAACTAAACAGACACAGTCCTTCTCTCATGCAAGTTACCTCAATGGAAGAAACAAGACTGCTAACGAGTAAGTGAATGTCAGGCCACCCCCGTCTCCATTCCGTCACCATACTTCATACATACGTCAGATTTTTTTCCCCCTCTTCCAAACCCAGCCTGGCTACCAGTTGTATTTTAAAGGTGCAAATCAGAGCTCCAATGTCCTGCTTAAAAATACCATCTGGGCTACGCAGAACATTGTTTAAATGTCTTCTCACGCCCACGAAGCCCTTCAGGGTCGCCCCTGCTTACCTTCCCAGCTTCATCTTTAGGCACCCTCAATCCTGCACGGCGAGACGTTTTCCTGGCAGCCGCCTTTCTTCCACCCGGAATGCTCTCCATTCACCAAACACCGGAGCGCCTACAGGGCAGGCGACTGCCAGCCCCGGGGGCCGTTCCCCCTCCGGGACAGATTCCTTCGATCCGGCCCCCGCGCCTCCAGCTCCTCGGCGGTACAGAGTTGATCACCCAGTCCTGCAGTCCTTGACGTGGACAGGGACTGGGTCTCATTCATCTCTCTGCCAAAGGCCAGGAGTCCAAGCATCGTTTGTGGCGTGAATGAAAGAGTAACGACGGGAGCTGTACAGACGACTCTAGAAACTGCGGAGACGTCTGCACTTCCGGGTACTGGTTACGTTGGCACCCGAGGAAGCGAGGAGTCGGGGGGGGGGGGTCTCCTCCCGGGCTGCTCTAGGAAGAGGGCTCGGTGGTCCGGAGGACCCGGGGGAGCCGCCGGCGCGGTGCGGGGGAGGAGAGCGCCGCGTGGGTGTCGCGCGGTAGCCGCCTCCTCGGGGAGGCGGGGCCGAGCGGAAACCGGGGCGGGGCGCGGGGGGGGGGCGGTGAGGGGGAACTCCGATGGCCAATTAACGGGCTGAGCTCGGAGAGGGGGGCGGGGCGCGGCGCGACTTGGAGGCGGAGCGGGCGGCGCCGAGGCCTGGGAGTCTCCAATTTCATCTCCCCGCCCCTCCTCCCCGCCTCTCTAACTCTGGGGTGACGGAAATGCTCCTTGCTCACTCTTGCCCCAGAGACGCTCTCTGTAAATTACAATTTAAAATTACGTGTTGTCCCCTTTAGAGTCTGTCTCGGTACAAAAGTGTGTGATGAGTACACACAAACAAGGTGCACACGAAATCACCTGGAATCGTTAAAAATGCAGAGTCTGATTCAGTAGGGTTAGGGTGAAGCCGGAGAGGTTTCATTTCTAAGAAGCTCCCAGAAGATGCTGATGCTGTGCGTTCTCTAAGACGCTTTCAGGAGCAAAGGTGTGAAAGTGCAGTCCCAGAACCGGCAGCATAGGCATCCCCTGGGAATTGTTCGGAAGTGCAGATCACCGGACCCCCACTCCTAAACCTGCTGAACCAGAAAGTCTGCGGGGGGGGGGGGGGGGGCGGGGAGATGCAGGCAGTCCGTGTTTCTACAAGCCCAATGGGTAATTCTGATGCACGCTGGAATTTGGGAGCCAGTGGATATTGGAAAAGTCAAACAGCCTCGACTGTCTATAGACTTGTGATCGTGGTCAGTTTGCCTTAATCTAGCTAAACTTCAGGTGAAAAATCAGGATAAAAATACTAATGTCTTCCTAGTGAATCTCTTATAATGAGGAAATGTGAGATGATGAAAGTAAAGAACATTCTAGAAAAGTTAAGCTGTCATTACCATTCAAATGGACTGCCAAAGGGCAACTCGAGAAGGGGTAACTCACCTGGCCTGAGGTGCTAGAAAAGTCTTTCGGGAAGAAACGTGAGTTGACATTTGAACCAGAATCTTGAAGAACAAGAATGCCAGGTGAAGGTGAGAAAAGGCATTCTAGGAACAGGGAGCACCCTAGGTAGTCTCAAGAAAGGGCCAGGGGTGGGAGGGAAAGTTTTGTGGGAAGACTAGAGGACAGGTGCCTGCAGAATAAATCAGAGAGACCCTGCAAGCCACGCAGTGATGCTTACACTTCATTTTTTAGGTAGAGAAAATACCTCTAAAAGAAGGGCAGGATCTGCTGTATTTATTGTAACTGCAAATCTTGTGACTAGTGTGGAGGGTGTTCTGAGGGGCAGAGAGACCGGTGTAAAAGAGATGGTGATAGGTCAGGCTAGAATCAGCAAAGATTTAGGCTAAGGCATTGGCCCTGAAAAGAACGGGAAAACAATAGAGGGAGGAAAGGTTTCTCTGATAAAATGGACAGAACTTGGTGGCCAAAATGGATATGGAAGACGAGGGAGTGAGAGGACTCCATGACTGCATCCAGGTTTCTAGCTTGGTGTAAGGGTGAACCATTCTGAGGTGCCTGGGTGGCTCAGTTGGTTAAGCGGCTGCCTTCAGTGCAGGTCATGATCCCTGGACCCTGGGATTGAGCCCCACATCCGGCTCCCTGCGCAGTGGAGAGCCTGCTTCTCCCTCTCCCTCTGCCTGCTACTCGGCCTACTTGTGCTTTCTCTCTCTCTGTCAAATAAATAAATAAAATCTTTTTTTAAAAAGGGGGGGTGAACCATTCTCTAAATACGTAGAAGGAAGAGCATGTAGATAGAGATTGTACAAATAGAAGCCAGAACTCCAAGGACCAGAAAACCTTTCAGAAGTAGGCAGAAGAAAAAAGAGACAAGGAGCATGAGAAGTGGACCTAGGAGCTGCCAAAAGGAAGTCCAGGAAGGCTGGTGTCCTGAGAGCCAAGAGAGATTTCAGTCAATACCAGTGGGCAATTATTTGAAAAGTTGCAAAGACGTTAAATAGGATGAGGACCGAAAATAGGCCACTAGATTCAACACCGGTTGGTTATTTGTGGTGAGCTTAGAGAGTAATTTCACTAGTACAGTAAGGATGGGAAGAGATTTTTTAAAGGATGAGGCATGGGCAGGGGCAGGGGGAGTAAGCATATGGAAAATAACTTTAAATTATTTTTCTGGTCCACCAAAGTGGAAAAGACAGGGCTCCAATGGTAGTGACCCCAATAATATTACCTCTCAATGATGGTGATTATCTGCAAAAGCATTCATTTGGGGCGATGAATAATTTCATTTATTTGAGGTACCTCTTGCAAATGACTAAATTTTGGAGAGCAGTGACCCAGACAAAGAGGGTTGTTTCTGTTTTTTTTTTTTCAAACAACAGATGAACCTTAAATTAAACTTTTTAGGTGTGATTTTCCTGCTTGTCTATTCTGGGAACAACATCACCTTTGCCATTTGCCACTTTGGTTTTAGAATCTGGTAAAGAGAAGAAGAAGGACAAATCACAAAGAGGCAAGAGAATTTCCTAGGTCAGTGAGTGTTCATTCATTTCATTCAGCACTGAATTCAAGCTGCCAAAAGAAGAACCAGAGCGGGGCGCCTGGGTGGCTCAGTCGTTAAGCGTCTGCCTTCAGCTCAGGTCTGGGATTGAGCCCCGCATTGGGCTCCCTGCTTGCTGGGAAGCCTGCTTCTCCCTCTCCCACTCCCCACTGCTTGTGTTCCCTCTCTCGCTGTGTCTCTCTCTGTCAAATAAATAAATAAAATCTTTAAAAAAAAAAAAAGAACCAGAGCATCTTTCACCCCAACCTTATACATTGCCCTGGTCCAGCTCTGAGCTACTGGATGACTGACTTTAGGAATTCTTTCAGGACTCAGTGACCTTCCAGAATGTGGCTGTATACTTCACCAACGATGAACGGAGTTGCTTGGACCAGGGTCAGGGCCCCTTTTTCCAGAATGTCATTCTGAAGAATTACAGGAACATGGGTTTACTGGATAAAGGTTCTGCCATATAGACAGGAAGCTTTTGAAGGTTTTTTGTTGTTGTTTTTGCTTTTTGGTTTTTGGGTTTTTTGAGAGAGAACGAGAGCACACAAGCAGGGGGAGAGGGAGAGAGAGAATCTTGGGTGTGGAGCCCGACACGGGGCTCGATCTCACAACCCTGAGATCATGACCTGAAATGAAATCAAGAGTCAGAGGCTTAACCGACTGAACCACCCTGGTGCCCCAGCTTTTCAGTTTTTGTTGTAATTAACATTCATTGCTTCAACAACCACAACTCTTAATTTAGCTATGATCTGCTTAAGTCCCATTTTGTTGATGTCAGTTGAGGAGATAATGGAGCATGTACTGGGCTGCAAAGGAAAAGGGGAGGTTGTGAGTGACCAAAAATTTGCCCCAACAAGTAATGTTTTCATTAATTGAGTAAATTTGGAGAGGAGCAGGTCAGTTTGCCTAAGGCTCTCCTGACTAACAATCAAGCCAAACAGTGACATATTGACCTTTTAATTTTAGTCCAATGTAAAATATTTATTTTGCGATAGAGTTTGTAAATGATTTGTTGTTGTTGTTGCTGTTGTTGTTATGACTTTTTGGCTTTGCTGTGTTTTTAGATGTCTTTGTATTTTGGTGGCCGCTGCTTGTTTTGTTTTGTTTTGTTACTTTGTTAAAGATTTCATGCATAGAACTGGGAAAAAAAAATCCTTGGCTATTCAAATGTAGGCAAAACTAAAAAAGATTCCTAAAACCATAATTAATTCCATATATCCTATATGAAATACATTTAGTCTAATAAGTGCCTCCTTAAAATATAAATTTAAGGAGGAAATACACTTAATGAATTGGCTGAAAACCCCATGAAACACTCAAAACTAGGTGAAAGAGAAAAAAAATGCATGTAAAAACATAAACATTCTCAAATGAGGAGGAATCATTTTATTTAACAAATGATGGTAGAAAGCTTCTTGACATTGCCTTGGCAATGATTTTTTGGATATGAAACCAAAAGCACAAGCAACAGAACAAAAATAAACAAGTGGGCCAACATCAAACAAAAAGGCTTTTGAGCCACAAAAGAAACATCAACAAAATGAAAAGGTAATTGATGGAATGGGAAAAAAAATATTTGCAAATCATGTATCTGAGAAGGGGTTAATCTCCAAAATATATAAAGAACTCCTATAACTCAAGAGCAAAAACACAAGTGATTCGATTTAAAAATGGCCAAGGACCTGAATAGACATTTTTCTAAAGAAGACATGCAGATGGCCAACAGGTACACGAAAAGGTGCTCAGCATCGCTAATCATCAGGGAAATGAAAATCGAAACCACGGGGCGCCTGGGTGGCTCAGTCGTTAAGCGTCTGCCTTCGGCTCAGGTCATGGTCCCAGGGTCCTGGGATCGAGCCCCACATCGGGCTCCCTGCTCCGCGGGAAGCCTGCTTCTCCCTCTCCCACTCCCCCTGCTGTGTTCCTGCTCTCGCTATCTCTCTCTCTGTCAAATAAATAAATAAAATCTTTAAAAAAAAAAAGAAAGAAAATTGAAACCACAATGAGATCTCGCCTTGCACCTGTTAAAATGGCTATTATTCAAAAGACAAGCAATAACAAGTGCCAGCCAAAAAAATAATAATAATAACAAGTGCCAGCCAAGATGTGGAGGAAAGGGAGCCCTTGTGCACTGTTGGTGGAATGTAACGTGGTGCAGCAGGTATGGAAAACAGTATGAAAATTCCTCAAAATATTAAAAATAGAACTACCAGATTATCTAGCAATCCCACTTCTGGGTATATATCCGAAGGAAATGAAATCACTACCTCGAAGACATATCTGCAGCCCCATGTTATTGTAGCATTATTCCCAACAGCCACGACATGGAAATGACCTAAGTGTCCCTCGATGGATGAGTAGATAAAATGTGATACACACACACAATGGAATATTAATTATTCAGCCTTAAAAAGAAGGAAATCCTGCCATCTGGGGACAACATGGATGGAACTTGAGGGCATTATGCTAAGTGAAATAAGCAAAGAAAATGTTGTATGATCTCACTTATATGTGGGATCTAAAAAAGCAGAATTCATAGAAACAGCAGAATGGTGGTTGCCAGGGGCGGGAGGTGGGGGACATGGGGAAATGTTGGTCAAAGGGTACAAACTTCCAGGTATAAGATGAATAAATTCTGGGAATCTACTGTAAAATATGCTGACTATAGTTCACAACACAGTGTGATATGCTTAAAGTTACTCAAAGAGGAAACCTTAAGTGCTCTCACCACATACACACACAAGTTGGTAATTATGTGAGCTGATGGACGTATTAACTAACCTCACTGTGATCATTTCACAATATACACTTGTCCTGAATCATCACGTTGTACACCTTAAGCTTACAAGATCGTAAATGTCGATTATGTCTCCATAAAGCTGGGGAAAATAAGATGTTAGATGACTGATTATAAGTAAATGTATTAATAGATTGATTAAACCATTGGCTTTAAGTGAATTATCTTTAGGCAATTGATTTTAAGCTAATTGGCTTAGAATTACTTAGATTGTGTTGCATTTCAGTAGATTTAGTTACTTAGTTAATAGATTAAGAGAGATCGAGTCATTGACCATTTAATTATGTAAATTGATCAGAAGTCACAAACACCAATGGTTTTAGAGTCTATTGGTAATAAGATTGCATTGAGGGGCGCCTGGGTGGCTCAGTCAGTTAAGCGTCTGCCTTCGGCTCAGGTCATGATCTCAGGGTCCTGGGACTGAGCCCTGTTTTGGGCTCCCTGCTCAGTGGGGAGCCTGCTTCTCCCTTTCCTTCTGTTCCACCTGCCCCCCCCCCCAGCTCATGCTCTCTCTCTCTCAAATAAATAGATAAAATCTTAAAAAAAAAAAAAAGATTGCATTGAGATAACTTTCTAGGCCCAAGATGGAGCCCTTCCTGCTCATGCTGCTCCATAAGCACATCGAAATTTATACACCTTCTATGTCCCTGTAAATGCTCAGGAACACAGTCGATGCAATCAGCCAATCCCCAAACGCCACGCCAACTCACCCGAAGCTAGGCTGACTAGGTGGCCCCAGCCAATCAAATATTTTCTTTCTCTTCCTCATTCTTTACTCTTTATCTTATCAAACCTCCTGCCTTCCACTCCATTTTGCAGTTTACGTCTTCAAGCGTTAAATGAAGTTTGTATCACCTCAATTGTCTCCTTTAATTATTTTTTAACAGTTGCTCATCCGTAGGGTCCGGTTAATAAGTGAGGAGCAGGGCAGCTCATGGGGTTCTGGAGGGCACGTGGGCAGCCTCTGGGGTTGGCACCCAAATTTTAGACTAACACCATGGTAAGCCCAACAAAACAGGTCTAAGGCCAGGTTGGTCTGTTGAAGTCCTGTATTTGACCTCTGCTCCTTGTGAATTGGTTTTATACATGCTAATTATCCCTAATTTACTGAGAAGTACAGTCTCTCTTTGTGGATTTCTCCTTCTGACAGCGATTTAATTTTAAAGCCTTAAGTAATTCCTTAATTTAAATAAGAAACCTATCTGGGGGTGGCCAGATTCAACCGTGGCAGGTGGGCAGAAGCAACCCTTAGTTTAGAGGCCAGACATTTTCTTTCCCCGACTCTCTGAAATATAAGGACAATTACTTTTTAAAAACATCTGAGTGGGGCGCCTGGGTGGCTCAGTTGGTCGAGCGACTGCCTTCAGCTCAGGTCATGATCCTGGAGTCCCGCATCGGGCTCCCTGCTCAGCTGGGAGTCTGCCTCTCCCTCTGAGCCTCCCCCCTCTCATGTGCTCTCTCTCTCATTCTCTCTCTCAAATAAATAAATAAAATCTTAAAAAAAATAAAAAATAAATAAATAAAAACATCTGAGTGTGTGGTGTGTGCAGGTCTATCACCATTTGGGAGATGACTGATTTCTGTAGCAGACTCTTTTTTGGACCATCTGCCCAGTTCATCATTATGTCTTTTCTTTGAAAAATGGCACCATATACTTGGATGGCCCACCGTTTTGGGGTGAGGAGGATCCAACCACACTCTGTCTTGGGACTTAACCATAGTTAGTCTTGGGACAAGCCTCTGCCTGTGGCTGGGCCTGAAGTATATATAAACTCAGCAACTGCGGGGAGCCCTTATTCTGCTCTGTGAACAGAGCGATAGAGAAGCTGACAGAGACCATCTCTCTACAAAGAGACAAGAATGAAATGGATTTTCAGAGAAAAGCAGGGACAAGAGAACCTGAGGACCTAACAAGAAAGATCCTGAGGTGCCTTCGTGGGCTGGTGTCTTTTTGGATTCTGGTTTTAGTCCCTCCTGAAGGCAACTACAGTCTTCTGGGTAGATTCTGGGAAAAGGTTCATACTCCTTTTTTCTTAAGCTAACTCACGTTGGTATCTATTATTTGCTACACATATATAATGTAGGGAGGTAGTGGAGTTTCTTTCTGATCCCCACAGTGGAAAATTACAAAATAAAGCCTAGCACTGAGCCTGACAGCTGACTTAGAATGTTCTCAGCTGGACCCTGGATACAGAGCTAGCTGGTACCAATCACAGGTTTTCACATTTTTAGGCAATGTCATGAATTCCCAGGGTAACCAAATAAGCTCTATTATGGATTATAGTCATGCCACTTAGCTAAGCAGTTTTAAAACCTTTTTGTTTTAAAGTATAACATACGCACGCAAAAGTGCACACAGAAAAATGTACAGCTCACTGATTTTATAGAACGAACCACTATGTAACCACCACCCAGTCGAGAAATAGGACATCACCAATCTTCCAAAAACCCTCCTCCCCAACTTGGACTCACTACCAAAATTATAACCTCCTACTTTTCTTTCTTTTTTAAAGATTTTATTTATTTATTTGACAGACAGAGATAGAGCAAGAGAGGGAACACAAGCAGGGGGAGTGGAAGAGGGAGAAGCAGGCTTCCCACTGAGCAGGGAGCCTGATGCGGGGCTCGATCCCAGGACCCTGGGATCATGACCTGAGCCGAAGGCAGACGCTTAACGACTGAGCCACCCAGGCGCCCCTAACCCCCTACTTTTCTAATAGTGACCAATATCCTGATTTTTATGGCCACATCCCCCATCCCCCACCCCCCATCCAAGCATGCAACTGTAATGCTACAGTTTACTTTTGTCTGGGTTTCTTTGAAACCTCTACTTTTCAGTGTCTGGCTTCTCTCACCGAATGTCATGTTTGTGAGATTCGTCCATGTTGTTGTATATAACTTAAGTTTGTTCATTTTTCATTGCTGCAGATTTTTCCATTATATAGATGTACCAAAGCAACTATACGTTGCACAAGTGCACTTAAATAGAATGCAAAACCAGACAAAAGGCATCTCTATTTTAGAAATTGTGTTAGTGGTCCTTCTTTGTGGGGGCAGTTGGAGATTGGAAAGGACAGTGATGGGGCTTCTGGGATGCTGTTCTAGTCTCTGTTGGGGGTGCCCATGTTCAATTGAGCTGTGGTAAATGAATTCGGTAAAGTCACAGGATACAAAATTAATATGCAGAAATCTGTTGCATTTCCATATGCTAATAATGAAGTAGCAGAAAGGCAAGTTAAGAAAACAATCCCACCAAAAAGAATAAAATACCAGAAATAAACTTACCCAAGGAGGTGAAAGACCTGTACTCCAAAAACTATAAAGTATGGATGAAAGAAACTGAAGAAGGCATAAACAAATGGAAAGATATTCCATGCTCATGGATTGGAAGAAACATTTTTTTTTTAAAGATTTTATTTATTTATTTGACAGAGAGGTAGAGCCAGAGAGCACAAGTGGAGGGAATGGCAGAGGCAGAGGGAGAAGCAGACTCCCCACGGAGCAGGGAGCCCGACGCGGGACTCGATCCCAGGACTCCGGGATCATGACCTGAGCCAAAGGCAGACGCCCAACGACTTAGCCACCCAGGCGCCCAGAATGTCCTTCCTTTTTAATGCTGAGTAATATTGCGCTGTGTGCACAGACTACACTTTGCTTATCCGTTCAGTGTGCTCACCTCACCCCCGTCTCTACCTTGTTTTCCTTTTGCCTCAGTTTCCTTGTGCACTTCTGCAGGCATGGTTTGGCAGAGGCCTAGAGAGTCAGTCCATGTCAGAGTCCTGTTTCTTAGTGGTTATGAGACCTTGAGTAACAAGTTACATAACCTCGTGAACTCCATTTCTTATCTGTAAAATGGATCTGTAGTAATGGTACTTGTGTCTTAGACTTCTCTTTTTTTTTTTTTTTTAAAGATTTTATTTATTTATTTGAGACAGAGAGAATGAGAGAGCACGTGAGAGGGGGGAGGGTCAGAGGGAGAAGCAAGCTCCTTGCTGAGCAGGGAGCCCGATGCGGGACTCGATCCAGGGGCTCCAGGATCATGACCTGAGCCGAAGGCAGTCGCTTAACCAACTGAGCCACCCAGGCGCCCTAGACTTCTCTTGTTAAGTCATCTCCATACCCAACGTGGGGCTTGAACTCACAAACCCGTGATCAAGAGTTGCACACTCCACTGACTGAGCCAGCCAGGCGGCCCCATCTCATAGATTTCTGTTAGAGTGAAACAAGGTGGTATATGGAAAGACTTAGCATGTGCCTGGCACATAAGAGGGTTTTGTTGTTTGTTTTTTTTAAGATTTTATTCATTTGAGAGAGAGAGAGAGCACAAACAGGGGAGACGGGAGAGGGAGAAGCAGACTCCCTGCTGAGCTGGGAGCCCAATTCGGGGCTCGATCCCAGGACCTGGAGATCATGACCTGAGCTGAAGGCAGACGCTTAACCATCTGAGCCACCCAGGCACCCCAAGAAGCAACATAGTTAAAATGTCCATATGATCCAAAGCAATCTAGAGATTTAATGCAACCTGAATCAAAATACAAAGAGCATTTTTTTCACAGAACTAGAATAATACTGAAATTTGTATGGAACCACAAAGGCCCGCAAATAGCTAAAACAATCTTGAGAAAGAAGAACAAAGCTGGAGGTATTACAGTCCCAGATTTCAAGATCTACCTCAAAGCTGCCGTAACAAAAACAGTAGAGTAGTGACATAAAAATAGACATGTAGGTCAATGTAATAGAATAGGGAGTCCAAAAATAAACCCACACTTATCTGGTCAATTAATCCTTGACAAAGGAGGCGAGAGTATGCAATGGGGAAAAGACAGTCTCTTGAACAAATGGTCCTAGGAAAACTGGACAGCTACATGCAGGGAAATGAAACTGGATCACTTTCTTACACCATACACAAAAGTAAACTCAAAATGGATTAAAGACCTATATGTGAGACCTGAAGCCATAAAATTCCTAGAAGAAAACATAGGCAGTAATTTCTTTGACAGTGGCTGTAGAAAACATTTTTCTAGAGATGTCTCCTCAAGCAAGGGAAACAAAAGCAAGAATCAACTATTGAGACTACACCAAAACAAAAAGCTTTCATGCAGTGAAGGAAATCATCAAGAAAAGGGCAAGGTAACCTGCTGAATGGGAGAAGATATTTGCAAATAATATATCCAATAAGGGATTAATATCCAAAATATATATAGAACTCATGCAACTCAATACCAATGAAACAATCTGATTAAAATGGACAGAGGACCTGAATAGACATTTTTCTAAAGAAGACACACACATGGCTAACATATATGAAAAGATACTCAACATCCCTCATCATCAGGGAAATGCAAATCAAAACCATGAGATATCTCCTGACACCTGTCAGATGGCTAGAATAAAAAATATAAGAAACGCAAGTGTCGGGGAGGATGTGGAGAAAAAGGAACCCTCATGCACTGTTGGTGGGAGTGCACACTGGGGCAACCACTATGCAAAACAGTATGGAGTTTCCTCAAAAAATTAAAGATAGAGATACCATATGATCCAGTAATTCCACTCCTGAGTATTTACCCAAAGAAAATGAAAACACTAATTCAAAAAGATAGATGCATCCCTATGTTAATTGCAGCATTATTTACAATAGCCAAGATATGGAAACAGCCCAAGTGTCCATCAATAGATGAATGGATAAAGATATCTTATATATACACAATGGAATATTAATCATAGAAAGAATGAGATCTTGCCATTTGCAACAACATGGATGGACCTAGAGGGTGATGATGTTAAGTGAAATAAGTCAGACAAAAACAAATACACATGATTTCACTCATATGTGGAATTTAAGAAACAAAAAAAACAAAGACTCTTAAATACAGAGAACAATCTGGTGGTTGCCAGAGGGGACGTGGGTGGGAGGATGGGTGAAATAGATAAAGGGGATTAAGAAGTACAAACTTCCAGTTACAAAAATAAAAAGTCATGGAGGAGAAGAGTACAGCATAGGGAATGTGGTCAATAAGATGGTAATAACGTTTGGTGACAGATGGTGACTACTCTTACTGTGATGAGCACTGAATAATGTATAGGATTGTGGAATCACTATATTGTATGCCTGAAACTAATGTAACACTGTATGTTAATTATATTTCAATTTAAAAAATTGAGCTGTAAAGTTATGATCTGCGCACTTTGCCAGATGTATAATTCACTATGATATAATGTAAAAAAAAAAAAAAGCTGATGGACATCCCAGCCAACAACGGCTCTGGAATTGGGGGACATCCCCAGGAGAAAGGCAGCCCTCCCAACCAGGCTCCCAAGGCAGAACCTCTGTTCTTTCTTGGAATTGGGGCTGGTAATTCTTCACTCTTTTGTTAGCTCTCTGGTGCCTTCAAGTGGATGTTTTTTATATTCTGACTGGTTTTTTTAGTCTCCTCAGGAGGAGAGATGGGCTGAATCACCTAGCCTACTTTTACCAGAAGCAGAAGTTATCATAGTAATTCTCTCTGGGTTCTAAATTAAATTGAAATCCTGGATAACGGTAGTCACATCTGTTAATTTTTCTTTGGAAATCTTCATGTTATCGGTGATTGTTACCCAGTGTTATTTCTGAGAAGGAAATGTCTCTTATTGATCACTCAAACACTTATGTTGTTAAAGTCAGATTTTGTTTATAAATTTACTTAATTATGTTAATCCTGAAGGGACCTATTTTTCTACTGAAGTACAATACTTCCAAAATTTTCCTAGTCTGGTCAACTCTCTTATTTAAAAGCAGTGAGACTTATCCTATAAATATAAACCAACCATCAACACAAACCAATAATAAAACATACCTGTCTCGGCTATGGCAACAATAGGAGCTTCCTTAAGCTTTACATTACATTTTAAGCTTTAAAAATCTCCATGGAAAGCGCTTTTCCTTTTTCTCAGCATTTTAATTTGGATATACTTACTTGAGAACCAATGGGTTAAATTGTCCTTGTAGTTCAGATTATTTTATCTACCTAATTTTTGTAAATTTTTAAAAAAAGATTTTATTTATTCATTTGGGGGGGATGAGTTGGGGGGAGGGGCAGAGGGACAGGGAGAAGCGGGACTCCCCGCTGAGCAGGGAGCCATATGCGGGGCTCGATCCCAGGACCGAGATCATGACCTGAACCCAAGGTAGATGCCACCCAGGTACCCCTATTTTATCTACCTTCTTAAAGGAACTTCCTGAGAAGCGTCATCTCTGAGTCCTCTTTGGCCAACTCATGGTCACCCTTCTGGTCATTTCCTTTTCTGCTCCAAAAATTTCAAGAGCTAAGACCGACCTTGGATGGCCCCAGCTGCATTTTTCCATTACAAAACACATCCTCCCACTTCCTTTGCCAACATTAGGAGCTCCAGTTAACCATCTGCTCTGATCTCCCAGCTAGAGCAAGAATAGGAGCACAGAGGAGACATGAGAGGGTCCATCACAGGTAAGTGAAGGGAACAGGACACAGCAGATGGGAAAGAAGTAAGAAATAACTGAAAGTCCTAAGGACTTGGTTGTTGGGCTTGCATGTAACGGGTAGTCAGGTCTTCTCAGTGATGTTCTCCTTCCCACATGTCTACTAAAATGAAGCATCATGGTGGTGGCTATATAATTTATTATCCAAACAGGGACACTTGTGAGGGTGAGACAGTGATGGTATCAATCATTGCATGAGAACAGTAAGAGTAGACTGGGACATCTTGGCAAACCGGCTATTTGGTCACCCTAGTCATATAGGACTAGCTTGGGAAGTGCTCCTTATGTCATGACCCCTTTCCTGAACCCTACATCACAATTTCACACAGATGCTACTGTTAGCTTCACTATTTAGACTTGATTTTAGCTGACACAGAGCCTCAGGGTTTTACCTGAGTTCTAGAATAGTGGTTTTCAAATCTGAGATGCACCAGAATCACCTGGAGAGCTTATTAAAACAGAGTCCTAGACCATACCTCAAGTTTCTGATTCCATAGGTCTGGGGTAGGGTCCAAGAATCTGTATTTCTAGGGGCGCCTGGGTGGCTCAGTCGTTAAGCGCCTGCCTTCGGCTCAGGTCATGATCCCAGGGTCCTGGGATCGAGCCCCGCATCGAGCCCCGCATCGAGCCCCGCATCGGGCTCCCTGCTCGGCGGGAAGCCTGCTTCTCCCTTTCCCACACCCCCTGCTTGTGTTCCCTCCCTCACTGTGTCTCTCTCTGTCAAATAAATAAAGAAAGAAAGAATCTGTATTTCTAAACAAGTTCCAAGTGGTGCTGAGGCATCTGGGGACCGGTTCTTGTTGTTGTTGTTGTTGTTGTTTATTGTTGTTTTGGTTTGGTTTGGTTTTTTTGGGGTTTGGTTGTTTTGTTTGTTTGTTTGTTTGTTTCTCAAGGCTCTAGAGCATTTTCCATGCAACTCAGTGTTGCTCCATGTTCTGACTGAACCCTAACCGATGTATACCAATCTGCTTTGAAGGAGACTGTTACTGCAGAATCCTGATTTATAGCAGATAATTGTGAAAATTGCTGGACTTTTACATCCTCCACAAATGTGGCCTTCTGATTTTTGCAGGATGTTGATGTGGAGATACTTTACACTATGTGAAACACCGTAACGTACACCACCCATAGGATCTCATCAACAGGGCCCTTTCTGGCCATCCCAAGGCTTTGTTGGTCTATTTCCAAACTCACTGCTGCTGAAATGCCTTTTCTTTCTTTCTTTAAGATTTTATTTATTTATTTATTTACAAAGAGAAAGAGAGAGACAGAGAGACAGAGAGAGAGAATGTGAGTGTGGGAGGGGCAGAGGGGGTGGGAGAGATAGGGGGAAGAATCTCAAGCAGACTCTGCACTCAATGAGCCAAAACCAAGAGTCAGACACTTAACCGACTGAGCCAGCCAGGCATCCCTGAAATGCCTTTTCTGTAGAGTTTGCCAGGATTATCTGAACAGCAAGGACATCATGGCACCTTATGGGACTGAAAATGTTTTCAACATTTGAATCATTGAACCCATATCTATTCTCTTGAACCAGGCCACAGGGCTGTAGGGAAAATAAAAGGAGCTGCACCTTTTTTTGGTGCAGCATTTACATTTGGGGGGAAGAGGGGGTCCATGGTTTTGATCAGATCTTTAAAGTCATAAATACAGGAAAGCAAGGACCTTTCTAAGTCATGGGGTGGGACCCCATGAGACGTTGAGGGAACATGAGGGCCGATCTGAAGAATCTGTTTGAATGAGATGGGGGGTCCGGTGGCAGAATTGTGGCTAATATCACTACACCATGTTCGCGGTTGAGCCCTTCAGGCTGCTCACCCCCATGGCCTCCATCTTTGCGTTGCTATGGAGTATATGAGATGGGTGATAACTGGGTTACTAGGCATAAGGTCTAAATTTAATGAAATAAACTGTATTTTAAGCATGAATTAGGAGGATTCCAGTGTGACAAAGGCTGCATGTTTGTGTTATATTGAACTTCTAGAATTTTATAGCAGAAAGGACAGGAAGGTGTCTAATTCACCCACTCATGTTTCATGTGAAAAAACAATTAGGGAGGTGAAGTGACTTTCTCAAAATCCCTAGGTCTCCTGGCTCTCAGTCCACGGCAGTTTTTCTATGCACCATTGTCTCTTCCAATACGTGATAGAGCAACTTTTTTAAAAAAGGAATTCTGGGGGCGCCTGGGTGGCTCAGTCGTTAAGCGTCTGCCTTCGGCTCAGGTCATAATCCCAGGGTCCTGGGATCGAGCCCCACGTCTGGCTCCCTGCTCAGTGGGAAGCCTGCTTCTCCCTCTCCCACTCCCCCTGCTTGTGTTCCCTCTCTCACTGTGTCTCTGTCAAATAAATAAAATCTTTTAAAAAAAAGAAGGAATTCTGATGCAAAATCATCTGTTTCTGGTAAAAAGGCAGGTAGCTCCGTAGTTCAGGAACAACATTTGCGTGAGTTGGATTGCTTAAAATGTTCCAGGCTAAAAAACATCCCCTCCCACCACTTCAGATGCTAAGAAGGATGTTCCAGAAGGCCAGCTGTGACTAAGCGCTGAATAGAGGCAGCTTCCTTTGAAACATGAGGTCATATCAAGCTGGGCAAATCTAAGAGCTCAAGAAGGCACCGAACCTTCCTGAATGTCAAAATGGTTCAGCTATTTTTAAAACGTTGAGACTTTTATTGATTTGACAGCCGAGATGGGATGAAAGGGGTAGAAAAAGCCTGAAGAAACGTGTAACTTAGCTAACTTTTTCTGTACCCGGAAGGTTTTTGTTCCATGGCAATTGTCTGAGACTGGATTGTGGCCCCGTCCCACTTCGTGTGTCGTCTTCAGTATCTCAGAATGGCTGTCCTTGGAGATGGGGTCTTTATAGAGATAATTAAGTTAAAATGAGGCCATCAAGGTAGCCCATAATCCAATACGATTGGGGCCCTTAGAAGAAATTAGGACACACACACACACACACACACACACAGGGAAGACCCTTCGGGGACACAGGGAGAAGTAGTCCATCTACATTAGCCAACCCTGTCAACTCGATCTTGGACTTCCAGAGAGTCTAGCAAACACAGAAAACAAACCTCTGTTTTTGAAGCTACCCAGTTTGTGGTGTTTTGTTATAGCAGCCCTAGCAAGCTAATACAACATGGAAATGTCATTTTGCATGAGAAGACTCATTTCTTTTTATACTTCTGTGGAGATGTTCTTCACAAAGTCTGGGTGAGTGCGCAATACGCTTCTCCCTTGGTTCAGTTTCGCTATTCCAGAGCTTTCTGGATCTGATCCCTCCACCACAAGCCTTGTGTATCCCGGGCTTCTCTGCTTCTGCCGTTCACCACAAGTGCGGAATGCAGAGATGGTTTTTCAGATACTGGCGCTTAACTCCAAAAGGCACTAAGACAAAGGTCTTTGTCCATCTCCTGTGATCACTGAGGCTCTGAACAGCGCTCTGCTGGCCCCTTGCCATTCCGAAAACCCTTCTCAGTGTTTTGCTGCAGGGAGCTGCGAGGCTGCCTCCCTCAGTGAGGCTGGAGGGGCTGGAGAGAGGAGCGCCGACCCAGGCTTCAGAAGCCTGTGGGGTGGTAGGTCTGGTGCTCAGTGAGGGGCAAGACTGGAGACCTGTGAGCCCCTATCACACCTTCCTCCCTGCTCTGGCCAGGCTGGGGTGTATATTATTGAGCACTGACCATATGCCAGCCTGGAGATGAATTCTTCCTTCATCCTATGGTGACCTTCCATCGTGGCTATTATTATACCCATTTTACAGAAAAGGACACGAGTTCAGATGAGAACACTGAGGCACAAAGAGGTGACATAACTTCTCCAAGTTTACACATGCTAGCAAGTAGCAGAGCCAGAAATTCCACACAGCAAATCTTTATTCAGGACCCACCCCATGTCTGCCACTATGTTAAGTGTGGCAACTACAAGGATAAGGAAAAGCCCAGAGCCTTCTCAACATAAACTGGCTGTCTGGTGAGGGAAAATGGTGCAGAAGAACAATTATTACCCTGATGGGCAAAGTGTTCTTTATTCAGTCATGCCTGTGATCAGGACACAGAGGGGAGGGGTTGCGAATGCAAGACTGCGAAGTTCCTTAAAGTTTTGAAGGGGCGATCGCAGAGCTGAGTTTGGAAAGCTGGCCAGGCCTAGGAAGGGAGCAAGTAGTTTACTGCAAAGGCTAAGAATGGGACCTTAGAGTCGTGCTCCTGGGTTGGATCCAGGTCCAGTACCTAAAAGCAGAATGACCTTGAGCAAGTGTCTCAACTTCTGTCAGCCTCAGTTTTGTCATCTATAAAATGGAAATAACCACCTCATTTTATTTTGAGGATCAAATGAGATCATGCACATTGCCTGAAAAAAAAAGTATGTGCTCAATAAATCATAAAGGATTTCCAAAGAAATGAAACCGAAGGACTCATTATATAAATAGGGGAAAGGCAGGGATGAGGCGAAAGAGGCAGCAGGGTCCAGATGATGGGGGGCCATCCCAGGACGCAGGAAATCATGATCCGAGCAGAAATCCAGAGTCATACGCTCAACCGATGGAGCCACCCAGGAGCCCCTCCTCAGCCTCTTCTGCCCCCAGCTTTCAAAGCTCACATCACACTCATTCACAAACAGCTGTTTCTTGTTTAGAACAAGGACTTCCTTGAGGTGTCAGGGACTAAAGTTCATATTCCTAAGCCCAGTGCCCAATCCATGTAGACACTCCAAAATAAGTTGTTTCATGAAAGAAGACATAGTCAGTGCTTCTTGATGCTCATACCAACAATACAGGACAAAGCCTGTGATGGTGCAGTGTGCACAGTGTTTGGGGACGCCTTCTTAGAAGGTTTCTTAGAAGATATAGGGAACTTTCCACAGAGGTCCTATTTGGGCTGAGTCTTGAAGGAAAAGCACATCAGGTGGAGAAGGGAGTTTTTTTAAGGCTGAATAATATTCCAGTGTATGTGTGTGTGTATCTCGCATCTTCTTTATCTATTCACCCATCAGTGAACACTTGGGCTGTTTCCACTTGGCTACTGTACATAATGCTGCATTTAACATGGGGGTGCTGATAGCTTTTCGAATTAGTGTTTTCATTTCCTTCAGATAAATACCCAGAAGTGGAATTGCTGGATCATTGGTAGCTCCATTTTTAATTTTTTAATTACTATTTAAAATAATACTATTTTCCATAGTGGCTGTACCAGTTTGCAATCCCACCAACAGAGTACGATGTTTCCCTTTCTTCATATCCTTGCTAAGCTTGTTATCTCTTGTCTTTTTTATAATAGCCATTCTTTTTTTTTAGGGGGGAGGGGCAGAAGGAGAGGGAGAATCTTAAGCAGGCTCCACGCCCAGCACGAGCCTGATGCAGGGCTTGATCTCATGACCCTGATCAGGACCTGAGCCAAAATCAAGAGTTGGACGCTTAACCGACTAAACCACCCAGGCTCCCCGATAATAGCCATTCTAACAGGTGTGAGGTGATGTCTCCCTGAGGTTTTGGCTTGCATTTCCCTGATTATGACTGATGTTGAGCACCTTTTCATTGTATGTCCTGTTGGTATTCAGGTCCTTTGCCATTTTTCACTGGATTATTTGTTTTGTTTTGTTTTGTTTTGCTATTGCGTTTTAGGAGTTCCCTATATATTTTGGAGATTAACCCCTTACCAGAAATGTGATTTGCAAATCTTTTCTCCCATTCCATAGGCTGCCTTTTCATTTTGTTGATGGTTTCCTTCATCATGGTGCAGAAGCTTTTTAGTTGGATGCAGTTGTACTTGTTTATGTGTTTGCTTTTGTGTTGCCTTTGTGTTTGGTGTATAAATGAACTCTTAGAACTGCTTTTGCCCTTAAGGCATCTGCCAACTCTGCGGGGAGCTGTGGTGAAACTGAGTTGCATTTCTGCTCACTGGCCTCACGGCTGGAGGACAGCACTGTAAGTCCAAGGGACACCACCCCCCTACCCCCAACACACATGCTCAGGGTAAGGTGACACCAGATGTAAATCTATGTTCTTTTGGCACAAGGGGCAAGATCCCTGTGAGACAGTAAACCAAGCCCAGGCGTCCTGAGGAATAGTAGACTCAATTTACACCTCAGAGGTCGTACAAGACAGCTCAAGTAGGGATTTAGCTGAAAGCTGTTCTGGTTTTGATGGTGGCCCAGGCATCTGCAGATGGAAACATAGAAGAGATCCAATTTGTTTTAGCCACCTAACAGATGATTACGTGCTATGTCTTCATTTGCATTTCCCTAATGCCTAAGGATGCTGAACATTTTATAACCTCTGGTGAAGCGTCTGTTCATATATTTTGCACATTTCCTAATTGGATTATCTGGGGGGTTTTGTTTGCTTGTCTGTTTACTACTGAGTTCTTCATATTTTCTAGATAAGTCCTTCGTCAGATATACGGTTTACAAATATCTTGTCCCAGTCTGTAACTAGTCTTTTCATCCTCTTAATGGGGTCTTCAGCAGAGCAAAAATTTTAATTTTGATAAAGGTTAAATTTAGCAATTTTTTTTTCTTTTATGGAACCTAGTTTCTGTGTCACGTCTGAGAACTGTTTGTCTAGACCAGGGTTTCTCAAAACTCAATTTTCTCAGTTTTGAGAATGTGAGCTAAAAGCGGACGCACAGCAGCTCTGTGTCACCCATTTCTCACTTATCTGTTTCCATGGTGATGACCCTTTGGGCAGACTCTCAGAACTCTTAGAACATTCGCACAGCTGCAGGGGGAGATGTTATTCTAGATGCCCAAAGCAGCGGGTTGAGAAGAGCCAGGCTGTCAGCGTGTTTAAAGGAAACTAAGGAGGGGGCGCCTGGCTGGTTCAGTCAGAAGAGCATAAGACTCTTGATCTCGGGGTTGTGAGTTTGAGCCCCACATTGGGTGTGGAGATTACGTAAAAAAAAAAAAAAAAAAAAGGTAACATAAAGACTCATGATGCTCATGAATGGTTGAGGTGCCTGGTGCCTGGTTGGGGGCCATGCTCGCGAGCATGGCAGGTATGTAAGTAGCTCTGTTTGAGAACTTTGGACCCTAAGACTCAAGGGGTCTTTCCTGGGCCAGGACATCTTGGATATGCTCCTGCTGTTTGCACATGGACAAGGTGTGTCTGTGCTATCCCCGCGGAGAGATTATGAAAGCATGCATTTGACCTCTCCAGCCCTTGCTTATAAACATCTTTTTTCCTGCTGTTCCTGCATTCTATTCTTCGCTCTACTAAATCTTAACCTTGAGTATAACTTTATGTTGGGGTCCTGTGAGTCCTTCCAGTGAATCATCAAACTAGTTGTGGGACAGGGGGTTGTTTTTTTAAAACGAAGAATTCAGTTTTTCAAATGGTTACAAGACTTCAAAAATCATCTATTTCATATTGAGTGAGTCTGGGTAGTTTGTAGTTTTCAAGGAATTGGTCCTTTTCATCCAAGTTGTTGCAGTCATGCGGGTAGAGTGATTTAGTGTTCCCTTATTCTCCTTTTAAGGTCTTTGGAGTTTGTGGGAATGGCCAATATTTTATTCTTTGTGGCTTTTTCTTTTGTTTTCAGAGCATCTTTATGGAAACTGTCTGATGTGACTTCTAACTACGACCCTGTGCGGCAGGCAGGGCAGGCGTATTTATGGGCATTTAGCTGCCAGAGAAACATACCTGCTCAGAGGTGCCTGTTTTAGAACCACATGGACAGAAGATCGCAGAGCTGATATCAGAGCCCAGGGCTCTTTTTTTAAGATTTTATTTATTTATTTGAGAGAGAATGAGAGAGAGCACATGAGAGGGGGGAGGGTCAGAGGCAGAAGCAGGCTCCCCGCTGAGCAGGGAGCCCGATGCGGGACTCGATCCCGGGACCCCAGGATCATGACCTGAGCCGAAGGCAGTCGCTTAACCAACTGAGCCACCCAGGCGCCCTAGAGCCCAGGGCTCTTGACTCCAAGCTTCTCCGCTGGTAATAAGGTCCCAACTATTCCTTCCATGTAGTTCTGTTGCCTTCCATACCTACCTCTCGGCTCTTTCTTAACTGGTGTTTTTACTCTCTACCTAACCTTCCAGTATCATGCTTTTCCTTGAGTGAATCCTATCTTACAGATTTTCCCCTTAGTGTACTCCTGGCCTTCTCACACTTGGCCTCTCTCCTTTCTCTAGGCCTTAACTTTGCCAGATCGTACTTCCTCTTCTTGGAGATGCCCAACATACCAAGGTCTAACCCAGTGGTTTCCAGCAGGGAGAAATTTGGTCCCCCAAGGGACATTTGGCAAGGTCTAGAGACATCTTTGATTGTCACAACTGGTGAGATGCTACCGGCATCTAGTGGAAAGAGGCCAGAGATGTGGCTAAATATCCTGCCGATGTCAAGACAGCCCCGCCCAGAACAAAGAATTATCTGGTCCAAATGGCAGTAGTGCTGAGGTGGAGAAACCCTGCTCTCATCCCATGCCTGGGGAGGCCTCGTCCAACTCCTGACTGGCTCTATGTGCACCACGCCACCAAGGCTTAAGGCTGTCCATTTCTGGTGGATGACTTGCCAATCCGTGGCTTTGTCAGCTACAAGGAGGCAGAGCGGCTTCCTGCCACACAGCCCCAAGATAGGACTCTAGACCCCTTTGGATTTCCACATTGAATCCATGGAGATGGAATTATTTTGCCGATGTCTCGGTGTTGGGTGTCAAGCCCCACAGCCCCGCTGGGTTACGGCCTCATCCACACAGAGTGTGCTGGTCCGAGACTTCAGTGGAATGTTGGGAGTGGCAGGTGTCGTGGGGATGATGGTGGTGACTTCTTTCCCGAAGCATGGGAAATCTATTGGTTGCCCATCATCAACTCACTGGTGGGTCTTGTGGTTGTCTTTCACATGTGTGTGTTTTGTAATGACCTGGCTGGGTACAACTTGGATGAGGAGGCGACCTCCGGAGGTTCTGGTGATGGTTTTGACCATGGTGACAATGGCTGGAAAATCATCCATACGGATGTCCTCTGCTTCCCTCCATACCATAGTTTGCTCTGTGCTGTGCTCAGCATGGGTGCCCAGTTCCTGGCCCCTGGCACTGGTGAGGTGATAAGAATCAGGGATTTCTCTCAAGGGGTAGAAATAAGTAGATAGCTTGTTCAGAAAAGGTTTACAGATCTTCTTTCCAAGGTGAGGGGCAGACCTAAGGAGTGGGGTGGCTCTAGTGAGGATGAGTATATTCTATTGTAGGTTTTCTGGACTATAGAATTGGGAAGATTGCTCTGCTGCAGGCCCTGGGTCTGGGAGAAAGGGGACTGATTCCTCTAAAACATACTAGAAGAGGGATAGGTGAGCCCTAACACAGGCTTCTTGGTGCTACTCTACAGACATCATTATCACCGCACTGCTGGGTACGTTCAGTGGATATCATCATGGGGCCATTAACTCGGTGCCATCTTGTTGTATGCCCCGACCTGCTGCATCTCTGGACACGTGTCCAGCCACTTCTATTGGCAGATCAGAGTTGAATGGTGGATGTGGAATGTCATTCTCACTACTATCCTCTTCTCTGGGGGAGACTTCCCTTTCCCTGGTGGGCCAGCCTAGACTTAGGAACTTAGAACACATCATGGTACCTGTAATAGAGTCAGAGTGAGGTTTACTGCCCGGACCCTCACATGCCTGTTTCCTTGTCCTAGCTCTGCCAGTTCTTGGTCATCCAATGATTTCTTCTTGATATTGATAATTTGTGTCTTCCTTGTCTTTTCTTTATTGCCCTTGCTAGAGGCTTATCCATTTCAGTGATCTTTCAAAGAACAGCTTTCTGTTTAATTGCCTTTGTTGTTTTTATGTCTTTTATTTTATTGATTTTGGTTTGTATTTTTCCTACCTTCTGTGTTACTTGGGTTTATTTTCCTTTTCTTTTTCTAGTTTCTCATGGTAGTACCTTACATTATTGATTTGAGCCCCTAACATGAACATTTAGTGCTGTGAATTTCCCTCTCAGACTCTTTTGGCTATGTCCCACAAATTTTGATATGCTGCATTTTCATTCAGTTCAATGTGACCTATTCCTTTGAGACTTCCTCTTTGACACATGGATTATTGTGTGTGGGTGTCCATGTGTTTGGAGAATGTCCTGCTATCTTTCCATTACTGATTTCTAGTCTGATTCCACTGTGGTCAAAGTTCACATTCTGTATGATTTCAATTCTTCTGAATTTGCTGAAATTTGTTTTCAGGAAATAGTCTACCTTAGTGAATGCCTCATGCGCACTTGAAAAGAATGCGTATTCTGCTGTTCTTGGGTGAAGTAGTTCTATAAATATCGATTAGGTCCTGTTGGATGACAGTGTTGTTCTACATCCTTGACAATTTTCTGACTAGTAATTCTGCCTACTGTTGAGACAGTGGTGTTAAAAGTCCTCAACTATAATTGTGGATTGGTCTGTTTCTCTTTTCAGTTCTACCAATTTTGCTTCATGTATATTAGAATTCTGTTGTTTGGTCCATACATATTTAGGACTGCTATGCCTTCTTGGTGGACAAATCTTTTTATCAGGATGTAATGTCCTAGAGGCTGCTGGGAAGATGGCAGAGGACGACGACCCTGGGCTCACCTCTTGCTGCATGGCCACCTAGACAACACCCACGTCGGCATAAATAACCCAGAAAGCAACCTGAAAGCTGGCAGAACAGACTCTCTGCAGCCTGGCAGAGACAAGAGGCCACAGTGAAGCAGATCCACCCCCTCCGATCGCTCTTGGCAAGAGCCCATCAAAGCAGTGCCATAAGCCTGGCAGTGTGCACGCAGCCCAGACAAGGATCAGCGCCAGTCCAAAGTGAGTCCTGCTCCAGGGAGAGGAGAAGATAAGCACACACCAGTCTGACTGTGACCCTAGCAGTGGGCTGGGGGCAGGTAGTTGGTCTGACTGCAGGCCCCACCCACCAACAAAAGCTTCTCCGAGGACAACACAGGGAAAGTGCCTGCAGTTTGGTGCTACTTCATCTCTAGCAAATGCCTGGTCTGACTCAACTCAAGCCCAAAGCAGCCCCGGACTGGCCCACTAACACCACGGGCACCAGACTCTGCCCACAACAGGCAGAGAGCCATCGCAGGCCACACTGAAGGCAAACACACTCCAGCCACAATGGTAGGACCCCCCTGGAGCAACACACGTATAGGAGACACCCCCTGAAGCACCATTTTCTGGTGAAAAGGAGACCTTGCGCTGCAAGACCTCTTCTTCATAAAGCCATTACTTTCAAGTGTGGGAGACGAAGCTGCCTTTCCTAACACAAAGAAACAGACACAGCAATAGACAGAATGAAGAGACAAAGGAGTATGTCCCAAATGAAAGAGTGGAACAAAATCAGAGCAGGAGACCTAAGTGAAATGGATAAGTAATATGTCTGATAGAGAATTTAAAGTAATGCTCATAAAGATACTCACTGGACTTGAGAAAAGAGTGCAGAACCTCCATGAGACCCTCCACCAAGAGATAGGAGACATAAAAAAGAACGAGTTTCACTAAATGAAATAAAAATAGACCCCCTGGAATAAATAGCAAAGAGGAAGTAGAAGAATGGATCAGCCACCTGGAGGACAGAGTAATGGAAAGTAATCAAGCTGAGCAGATGAGAGGGGAAAAAAAATACACAGAATGAGAACAGACCCAGGGAACTCAGCGACACTGTCAAGCATAACAGTCACATGATAAGGATCCCAGAAGGAGAAGAGCGAGAAAAGGGGGCAGAAGATTGTCTGAAGAAATAATAGCTAAAAACTTCCTGAGTCTGGGGAAGGAAAGAGAAATCCAGATCCAGGAGGCACAGAGAGCCCCCAACACAACCAACCCAAAGAGGTCTGCACCAAGATACAAAGTAAATAAGATGGCCAAAAGTAGTGATAAAGAGAGAATTTTAAAATCAGCAAGAGAAAGGAAAGCAGTGACAAACAAGGGGAACCCCATAAGGCTATCAGTGGGTTTTTCAGCAGAAACTCTGCAGGCCAGAAGAGAATGGGATGATAAATTCCAACTGCTAAAAGGAAACAAATCTATAGCCAAGAATACTCTATCCAGCAAGGCTTTCATTTAGAATAGAAGGAGAGAGAGAGTTTCCCAGAAAAACAAAAGTTAAAAGCAAAACCAGCCACATCCCTGTCACACAAGATGCCATCGGCCTGTGGGTCCTAAATTCACAGTCCAGCTGCCCTTCTGCCTGAGTCATCATGCATGGCCTGCCACCTGCTCAATGCCAAGTCAACATGCCTTCACCTCAGATTGCCAAGGATTCAAACTGGCACTCTTCCCCTCAAATTCCATCCCCTGTGCTCAAGTTTGTGCACAAAAGTGGGCATAATTATAACAGAAGAATGAAGCATCCCAAACAGTGACACTATTTCTGTGGAATATAGAATGGATAAAAGGAGTGTGCTAGGCTGAGAAGGTCTCTAACAAGCACATCAAAGAACAATACATACAGCATGATTCTGGTTAGTAAAAAAAACAAACCCGGGAAGAATAAAACAAGATGAAATCAGAGAGGGAGACAAACCATAAGAGACTCTTAAGCATAGGAAAGAGGCTGGGGGTTGCTGGAGGGGAGGTGGGTGGGGGGATGGGGTAACTGGGTGATGGGCATGAAGGAGGGCAGGTGATGGAATGAGCACTAGGTGTTCTATGCAACTGATGAATCACTGAACTCTACTTCTGAAACTAATAATACACTGTATGTTAATTGAATTGAAATAAAAGGACCCCCCTCCCAAAAAAAGGATGTAATGTCCTTCTTCATCCTTGGCAATTTTCATTGCTCTAAAGTTTACTTCATCTGATATTAACATAGCCACTCCTGCTTCCCACTGACTAATGTTTGAATGGTGTATCTTTCTCTATCCTTTTACTTTCAGTCTACATATATCTTTATATTTGAAGTGAATTTCTTATATACCGTATATAGTTAGATCATGTTTTTAAATCCACTCTACCAATCCTTGGGTTTTTTTTTTTTTTTTTTAAGTGAGCAAATGGCCACCAGGAACTCCACCCTTTGATTCTCCTAGTTTAGCAATTCCAGAGCACAGAACATGCCTCTCTCCTTGTAGCTCCAGCAGCCTTCCCAAGGAGGCCTCTCATTGCCCTGGCCCTATTCTTTGTTCTTAACTAGTAGATTTATACCATTTACACCTAATGTAATTTTGGCATGTTAGGGTTTAAGCCTGCCATTTATTATTTGTTTTCTGGCTCTCATTCCTCTGTTTTCTTTTTCATGCTTTTCTCTGGTTGCCTGAACAATTTTTATAATTCCATTTTCATTTATCTATACTGGTTTTGAGTGCATCTCTGTAGTGTAAATGCTTGATATAAACTTTTGATTGCTGTGGCATCCATTTCAAAGACCTCCATCTCGAATTAGCATACTGCTGGGTGGATGGCACGGTGCCAGCAAAATAACTAGTAAGGAATGAGGCCACCCCCACCCATGAAGTTCCCCTTACAAAGAGCCCCGAGTAACCTAGATTAACCGACCACTTGATTGATCTCATTTCTCCCTTCCCGTGCCCTAATTCCTCCTCTTATGCCATAAATTTGCTAATAAAGAGTGTACCTGTGAAACTCTACGTACCCCACCCTCGGTCCCTAATAAAGGCAGAGCCCTAGGTCTTTTCTCCCTCTTTCTCTCTCTCTCTTGACCCAGAACTTCATGTGTGGCCCTGGGGTGTGTAATAAACCATGTTCTTCAAAGTTCCCCAATGGTTTTGCTGAGGTGCATCCTGAAATCATAGTAAGAACCACAAGGGCTGGTCCAGCCACAGCACTGGCCCTGGTGCTGGTGGAAGGGGGGACATCTGTGGGGCTCAGGCATTCCTAATCAAGAACATCACTGTCAATGGGCTGGGACTGACACAACAAAGTCTTTGTATAGTTGTTTTTTTTTTTTTCTTTTCCCCAGTGGTTGCCCTAGGTGTTTTACATGTGTAACTTACTCCAACAGCCTACTGGTATCAATATTTTTAACCATACTATCTCCATTTAGATCTCTGTACCCACGCACCCCCATTTAAAATTGCCTTATGGATTTCTTTTCCATACAATGAATGCCACGTCAGGCAATGTTACAGTTTTTGCTTTAGCTATTAGACATAATTTCAAAAACTCAAGAGGATAATAGTCTAATATGTTTGCCCATAATTTTACCATTAGCATTGTTCTTCTTAATTCCTGATGTTCTCTCCACCCTCCAGAGTCTTCCTCTATTCGTATTAGACATTATGTCCAGGGTCTGAGCTGCACTTTAGTGAGAAGAAGAGAGACAACTGCATCCATGCCATCTTGTCTGTAACCGCCATCAACCTCTTCTAATACTTGATATTTTTAGCCTATTTTTATTTTATTTTATTTATTTTAAAGATTTTATTTATTTATTTGACAGAGAGAGACACAGCGAGAGAGGGAACACAAGCAGGTGGAGTAGGAGAGGGAGAAGCAGGCTTCCCACTGAGCAGGGAGCCCGATGTGGGGCTCGATCCCAGGACCCTGGGATCATGACCTGAGCCGAAGGCAGACGCTTAACGACTGAGCCACCCAGGCGCCCCTTTAGCCTATTTTTAAATAAAACTTTTATTTCGGAGTAGTTTAGTTTTACAGAAAAGTTGCAAAGATAGTGTAGAGTTCCCATATATCCCAGTTTCCCCCATTAACACATCTTATGGTATCTTTGTTATAACTAGTGAACCAATATTAATATATTATTAAATAAAGTTCACCCTTGATCTAATTTCCTTAGTTTTTACCTAATGTCTTTTTCAAAATGTTCCAAGATCCCATCCAGGATACAGCATCCCATTTAGCTGTTATTTCTTCTCAGGCTCCTCTTGGATGTGACAGCTTTCTCAGACTTCCCTTGTTTTTGATGACCCTGAGAGTTTGGAGGAGTCAGGCATTTTGCACAAGGTCCTCAATTGGGATTTTCTGATGTTTTCACTGCATTAGACTGGAGTAATGAGTTTTGGGGACAAAGACCACAACGGTGGTAAAGGGCCATTGTCATCACATCATATCGAGGGTACACACATCAACAAGCCTGATCACTGTTGACACTGACCTTCATTGCCCGGCTGGGGTGGGGATTGTTGGGCTTCTCCCGTGTAAAGCAGCTACTTATCACCCCCCATCCCATGCTGTACTCTTTGGAAGGAAGTCACTATGTGCAGCCGATATAGTTTCTTTCTTTCTTTTTTTAAAAATTTTACACTTATAGTAATTTCCCACAAATTCTGACTTATTGGAGGAATTAATCTTCCCTGGACCCATATTTTTCCAAACATTTCATTTTGTTTATTACACCAATATGAAGAATTTATGCGGCAAAGCAAAGATCAAAGGCATGATTCCAGAGACTGTTTCTCTTAATACTTCCATGTACTCAAAACTAATGTCCTAATTTAGAGGCCTTTCAATACTATCATAGCCATTTCTAGGAAAAACCTAAAAATCCTACGCAGCTGTAAGGGGAATGGAATTCTTCTGAATGCTTGTTTTGTTTCAGGGAAATTTATCAGAAGAAACAGAATCAGTTTCATTTTCTCTGGAAAGTTTACCTTCAAAAGAAACTTGGATCTTACACATCATTTCCTCATGAATCTCCTAAATTCCCAAAGGGAAGCACATTTGTGAATGCTGTATTTGTCCTTTTGACACAGATAGGTCTATTTTTAGACTAGGCAGACAGACTGGCAGAATGGTTTGTGCTTTGTATAGACTCTACAGCACACCGAGGCCTGTGACATTATTATCTTGAGTCCCCATATGCCTACGGCGTAGGACTTGAAGCATCATGTTGCCCTTTTATATTGCTAAAGACCATCCTAAGTTTTGTTTTTGCTTTTATGATGTATTTGTCAGAACCGGAACTTGTTTGATGTTGAGTTTCTGGATATGAGTAATTATCACGAGAAAATATGACTCTTGCTTACCAAATGGCTCCAAGAATACACTGCAGAGGAAAAGGGGAGATTGCTCAAACTAAGGATATTGTTAGAATGTTCTCTGTATGCAGGAGGCTCTGTACAGTCTGACATCATGGAAATCTCTAAGTGACTACCGCCAACCCCCACTTATCCACCTTAGTGTCATGTGAGAGTTCTGGAAAAGAACAATGAGGCAGTAGCCTTATCAGACAGGAAAACAACTTATAAAGAAAAAGAGTCAAAATAATTATGTATCAGACAAGGTACAGAAATAGAAATTCAAGAAAAAGACCCACATTCAAATGGGAACTGAACCCATAATCACAGCGGCATTTCACAATGGCTGGGAAAAGGGAGCTATTCCCCAGACGGTGCTGAGAGGTGACTGGGGAGGGGAAGATCCGGACCTTCACCCCCAGGCCTTACCTCAAGGTAAATTCCACGGGGATCCAAGATTTTATCATAAAACAACGAAACTATGAAGTACCAACAGGCAGAAAGGATTAACGTTTTAACAGCTCTGGAGTGGGAAAAGTATGAACATGCAACATTCAGAAGCCATACAATAAAAATGGGGTAATTTGTTTGTCTTAAAAAACCCCACAAACTCAAGAGACATTTGGAAGGATGGCCACGAGTCATCTGACACGTGAAGGGACAATACCTTCAATGAATGCAGAACTTTTGCAAAAGGATCAAAGAGAAAGGTGAACAAAATTAAAACGTAAGAGGCAATGAACACAGGGAAAGATGCCTAGCCTAACGAGTCACTTTTCATTGCCTAGACTAAACAAACTGAAAATTCCAGAGGTGAGAAGTTCATGGCCACAGGGAAGGGGCACCCTCCTTCACACCTCCCAGGATGGCTACTGCGCCTTCAGGCGGCACCTCCCAGATCCGCGAGAAAAAGGGGGGCAGGCAGGGAAAAGGCAAAAGGTTCCTGCTCCGGAGTCCCCCACTTTAATGAGTTCTCGTGGATGCCCAGTTCTGCTTACATCTCATTTGCTGGCTGCATGGCGGCAGTATGGGGAACGTACTCATTTTTAACTTTCCTCCTAGAAGGCACACAAGTCCTAAGGATCCCACTTACGGATCTTCACAAAGTGAACACATCAATTTGACCAGCATCCAGATCAAGGAACAGAGTGGGAACAGCCTCCTTGCAAGACCCCATGTGCTCCCTCCAGGTCACTAGGGAAGGTAATTTTAATGGGTACAGTCTCAGTGTGACCACAAGAGGGTTCGTTAAGAAAGAAAAAGAGAATATAAGTAACCAGCCATCTGTCACAGCCATCATTTTCTAGATTCACCCAAAGGCACTCTGACTTTTAAGTCTTCTCCCCAAATTTTATACTCTCCGCCCAAGACATGTTCTGGTTCTTTGAGAGAGAATGGCTGGGATTTACATTTGCTGGGATTTTATATTGTGAGGCTGGGACCCAGAGCAAGCGGGCCCTGAGCAGGAACTTTCTGCAGCAGTAGACTCATAGGTGAATGCAGTGAGGAGGTCCCTATCAGAGGACGAGCTGGCCCCCAAGCATGGAGAGAGATGTGACTAGGCAGACATCCCAGAGAACCATCAGGGACCCCATCCCATGAATGGCATGAAGATGGGGATAAGGTGCAATTCTGTCTGTATCTTCTAGAAGTGAGAAGACCCCAAAATATATGTGGCCAAATCTTAGAAGTCAGAATTTATTCAGGATTACAGTATTTGTATTGGAGAGAGACCTCGCATTACAAATACAGGCGATTTTTGCTGGGGCTCCCATCCTCCTGAACACTGAAACATTCATCTTAGGGAAAGCCCGATCTGTGGAGGCCTCTGCAAGCATTCTAGCACCTTCATAAGCCACAGGAACTCTACAAATGCAATAAATGTGAAGGCTTTCGGGAAAGCAGAGCTCATTCAACGTCAGAGAATTCACACTGGAGAAAAACCACATGCACGTAATGGATGTGAAAATGCTTTTAGACAGTGCTCACAGCTAATTAGACTTCTGGGATTTCAGGGCAGGGAGGAGCTCTGTAAGCATAATGGATGAGGAAGAAACTACAATCCCAGTTCCAGACTCAGACAATGTCAGCTAATTTAGTTGGGACTTGAGCCGGTCATATGTAATGAATATGGAGAACTGTCTAGGGGAAGCATGGAGTGGATTGAACCTGAGATCATTCATCCTAGAGAGAAGCCTGTGAGCCTAATCGGTGTGGAAAATCATGTGGGGACAGTGTAGCCCTTTCTTATCATTGGAGAGTTCACGGGAAAGACACTCTCGTGTTGTACAGACTGTGGGAGAGCGTTTAATCCATAATCAGGCAAATTCATACTGGAGAAAAAACCCTGATTACCAAGAAGGAGGAAAAGCCTTCAAGTTCTTTTCCTTACTGGATTTCAGAGAAACCTTCATGGTGTACGGGCCAACTGTGAGGGTGGGGGAATTCACGGTGTATTAAGCATCACAGTGAAGCATTAATCACATCAAAGTAGGAGGTTACCCTTTTTGCTTCCTCCATCCCAAAGCTTTCATTCGTTTCTCTGATGAGGTCAGGAATTTTTTGTGTGTGTCTTTAATGACTAATCTTCCTAACAGTATCATTGCTTTTATAAGTTTAGCTTGTAATTCTGCTAGGTGTTCAGTACTTCTACTGAGTGAGTGAAGTAACACAGTGGGCAAATGTCAGGGTTGACCTGGTTTTGGCCTTTGGGGGCAGAACTCCTAAGATACGCAGGGTGCATAAGGGCTGCACCCAGAGGGACGAGGCTTAGTGGCAGAGTCTGCTGGTAACTCAACCGTGTTTGGGCCCCATTCATTTGATGAACTTCTACAGGCCACATGTTTCTACTACTGATGATGTGGGGATGGGAAATGGGTTGGTGAGACTTTTCTCAAGTTCTGAATGCAATGAAATATTCGTAGGATGCATGAGGATGTCAGATTATCTTTGTTGTGTACCTGAAACTAGAAATCGAAAGAGGAAGGCCTAGAGTGCTCGAGTTCAACGTCTCATTGCACAAGGGAAGGGAGGACCACACATTTTCTTGTGTTGTGTTGAAGAAGCACCCCCATCCCCACTGCTTGGTCAAAGCTGGGGCAGAAGAAAGCTTAATCTAGTCCTTATCAACAGATGGCTTTCCCCCCTCCCAAGGGAACCAGGATGATCCCCAGACCAGGATTCGAAGATTCCATAAGACATCCTTGCCTCCCACTATCTTTACTCTCCAGCTGAGGTAAAAGAGATTCAGATCTTGAGCATTTCTGGCTCCTGGCTTTGCTGAGAAGACAGGAAGAAAGGGTGGAGAGAGAGGGAGAGGTGGAGAAGAGACAAAGAATGAAGCACATGGGAGCGCCTGCACGCAGGCAAGGGCCACAATTCAGGCCCTGTTCCTAAAAGGATCTAAAATGTCAGGAAGGCTGGCTGGAGAGTTAACGAAAAGGCCTCGTTTTCCACCAGTTTAATTCTAGTTGCTGTAAACTCCTCCCAGCCAGTACTTGGCACTTGTGAAATCTTGCTGTGGACCCTGGCCTCCCGCAGAAGTGATCCAACCCACCCGCCATTTGTCCATTCCAGCTTGCTGCTCCTTCCGTGTGCTTTCCATGGCTTTCTGGCCCATGCTTAGGCTCTCCCCCTCTCCCCTCACTGCACTTGTTCATCCCAAAATTCATCATTGAGCCCCATTTTAGAAGACTCATGCTCATGTATCTAGAAATTTCCTGAATCTATCTTTCCTCATTTGCGTCCAACAGGCCCTGGGAGTTGGGACTAGGTGCTGGAATTGCTCTGTAGGCTGTGAGAAATCTTGACTTGTATTTCCTACCACGTAAGTTAAGATTTCCACTGTTTAAATTTGTGGTGATTTCCCATTTGGATCTAAACCAAGAGCCATGGGGCTCTAAGGAGTTGATGACAAACAGGTTCAGAGGAGTGCTATACTGGCTAAGAATGTCTTAGCCTTCAAATAGCAGAAATCTGCTTAGAAAATAAAGACATTTAATTAATGTATCAATAAGACTGGAAGTAGGTGGTTCCAGGATAGGTATAGTGGCTCAACGATGTCATCTAGGACCCAGGCTCTTTTTGTCCGTCTGCTGGGCCAACTTTGGTACGTTGGCTTCTTCCCTTAATCTTGTTGCCTCATGGTCCCAAGATGGCTGCTACAGCTCTAAGTATCACATCCTCAAACATCCATGTCCAAAGCAGGAAGAAGGGCCAGGCCTCTTCACCATCCTTCCTTTCATCAAAAAGCAAAATTCTTCCCAGAAGGACCTCCAGCCCATTTCCTCCTAATTTTTATTGGCAGATTGAAGTCACGTGGCCCCCTCTAAGCCAACTGACAGCCAAGGGAATAAGGAACAAGTTTGTTGCAGTGACTCACATGGGCCAGGCGGGCCCAGGAGCTCTGGGACACTAGGGCACCTCTGGGACTGGCTCCACCCCCAGGCTTTCATGGGTCCCAGCTCTGCTCCAGCCATCCCCTCCTTTCTCCCATCGCCAACAAGAGGCTCATGGTTCCCTCCACTCGGAGATCTCTCCATGCCACGGCTTGTTTTTCTTCTATCTCCACGTCCCTTCTTCAGCCTCATTCAGGCCAGCACATCGGTCCATCCAGGCCCTACTTGCCCTCACGCTATCCTGTCACACACACACTGTGCCGATACAGTCTGATGTTTTGGTTTGAGTTTCCCCAAAGGGGAATCCGACTGGTCTGACTGGTTTTCCTTATATTTTTGAGCCAGCCAGGTGATTTCAAAAGTCACTGGTCAGCTTCCACTGGATCCTGGCCCAATGGGCAGGGTCATGTAATACAGTGGGGGCCAAATGTGGCAGCTCCCCACAGATGGGGCTCAGGGCAGGACAGGTACCGTGGACAAGGAGGAGCATGGACGGTGGCTTTGCGGAGCCCGGAACAACAATGTAAGGAGATGAAGTTACTCTATGAAGAGAGGCCATTAAAGGAGAACATGGAAGCATCAGATGCACGAGTGAAAAAGTCATTTTGGACATTTCCACCCCATTTCAGTGGATGTCACGTGAAAAAGAGGGGAGGGATCCTGCTGGCAGACAGAACCAAGGGCCCCGCACTACGGCCAGTCAGACCACCTTAGCCAAATCCAGCCGTTTGGGCCTCTTGGGTCGAGGCCCAGACACAGTGGAGCAGAAAGAAATTGTTCCCGCCTTGCTCTGCCTGATGACCTGACTCACAGAATGGAGAGCAGAAATCACATATTCTTGCATCTGCCATGCCTCAAGACTCTCCCCAAATTCCCACAGCAGAAATTCCAGTGACTGCTGGGAGTGCGGAGGATGGTGCTCGTGAACCACAGGGATGGTCGGGAGGTTCAGCCCCCACTCGACCTGGCCTCTCAGAAACTACTGAGCGGCTCTGACGGGCCGCGGAGGGGGCTGTGGAAGCAAGACCATTTCAAGGTGGCTGCGCCATCGAGACGCAGCGTGGACTGAGGATTCTGGCGACGCAAGGAAAATTCCCGCAAGGCGAGAAGCAGCGCCTTAAAGCCCGAGTGATGGGCAGGCCTGGACGTGAAGCCTGCTCCTCCCCTCACTCGCTGCCCGCCCTTGGGCAAGTTATTTAACCTCTCTAAACCTTATTTTCTTCATTCGAACATGAGGACAGGAACATGCTACTTCCCGGGGCTGCTGGGGATTCAGCGGGGCCCTGCGTGGGAAGCCCTTGCCGTGCGGGCACTAAAGGCAGGCTGTGCTGGTTAGAGCCTCACGCATGCACCGAGCAGCCTCAGAGGCCCCCCGTGAGAACGGCCGCTCAGCGAGCATCCAAGAGCCTGGCGTGGGTGCTCTGGATGGGGGGCTGTGAGGACGGGGGGGATGCCTTTACATACCATGAAGCCCTTTACAGCTTTCCTTCTAGACCTGGCTTCTCGAGCTATTTTCTAGAAGCCTTTGGAGCCGCTTCTTAGGAAGAGCCTTGGCCCATTCCCTACGAGTGCGGAGCTGAGAGCCACCTGCCCCCTCCAGCGCCCTGCTCCCCCCACAGCCTTCACTTGATCATCTATTTCGACCTCCTCTACCTGTTTGCATTAATTTCTGTTCAGTCGGGTCTCTGGGTGGTCATTAGGGGAAAAATGTGAGGGAGCGTTCTGGAGACCCACTGTAAATGACACTCCAGCTACCAACAGCCAAACCCAGAGCGCGGACACCTGGTAGTCAGCGGTGTTCCTGCCCAGAGACAACTGCGTGGGCACAAAAGCCCCTGGTAAGCACACAAAGAGGCGGCTGGCAAGGGCCCTCCCTTCCCCTCTCTCCTTAACCCTTGGTGACCTGCTCACATCTCCACCAGCTTCAAGGTTCAGCTGTTTGGAAGCAGCCCCCGGCTCCTAGGAGATGTGGTTGTACGGGCAGTGCCAGCCCTCGGGACCAGCTCCTACTATCTGGCCTAGAACATTTTTAACTCACTAGCTTTAAAAGAAAGCAGCAGAGAGCTCCAAGGCTCTATAAAACCCTCGATGTATACACAGGATTTGTCCCCTTCCCCTGCCCCCCCCCCCCCCCAGACAGGGATTCTGCAGCTTACAAAACACACAAGGGGGCACCGTCTGCATTTTGTGCTGAGGACCCAGGACTTCGCCATATACCAAAGGGAGGATGCACTCATTGGGGCGTGGGGGGCCCGGGGGGGGACACTTGAGGACAGTCACTAACATCTGAACTCGGTCCCTCCATGAACTCCCTGGCTGCTTGTAACTACAGAAGCACTCCCCTACTCCACACCAGGTGAAGGCTTTCTACGTGCCAGGTGCTAAGCCAGGCACTGTGGATACAGAGAGGCTTCAGACCCAGGCCGTGCCCTCAAAGAGCTGCGGGTTCATGCTGAGGGTGGTCCCTACACCAGCCAGAGTTAACCAGGACACTGCATGGACAGCTCTGCCACAATACCGATCACTTGCTTGCCCCCTGCCTCCCCCTCCCCGAAGTCACTCCCAGGATTGGCGCCATGCACGGCTGGCCGCAGGGAGAATCTGGCTGGCCTGCCTGGCGTGGGCGGGTGTCGGGGACAAGGAGTGGCAACAAGGACGAGATCACCTTCCTCCTGCGTGACCTGGAAGAGTGCGGCAGCAACCGTCCCCCAAGAAGGCAGGCCACGTCTTCGGTCACGGGCTCATCTCCGCCCACGACTGCGTGGAACCATAAATCCGTTGGCTTCGACCGCAGTGGCCACAGCCGCACCCGGTCTCCAACCCAAGTCCCGCCGTGCTCAGACATGCCATGGAGAACAGCAAAGACAGGATGTGGCTCCTCCTCAAAGAGCTTCCTTTAAGTCTGTTGGAGAAGAAGAAGGCATAGAAAAGTCATGAAAACCTAGAGCATCGCGTGGGTGCTAAGGGGTTTGGTGGGCCATGAACTCTCACAGGAACACGGACGGTGGGGGGGCGGGGTGTCCAACTGCAGGCCTACAGAGTCCCGGGAAGGCTTCAGGGAGGAGGTGAGCTTCGGGCCAGGCCAGGAGGGTGGGCAAATTCAGAGCCGTGGGGGGGTGGGGGTGGTGGCGCTGCATTCCAGGGGCACCTGTGACCCAGGCGTTGACCTCGGGCGCTCAGAACATAGCTGACTGCCCCCCCCCCCCCCCGCCCCATGAAAGTAGTGCCTTGTCCTCTTGCTGTGCTATCATAGGAGGAGACAGCCGGGGGCTGGAATGTTGGTGCAGTCACAGAGCTTGGTTTCTTGGAACTGGGGACTTCTTGTGACACTCTCATGTCCTACGCTGTCATCACAGCGTGAGGCCAGGACCGAGGACAGCCCGAAAACGCCACTGCTCAGCCTTCCCGCCAGGGCAGAACCACGGGGGCCACCCTGGGGCAGGGGAGCTGCTGCTGATATGCTGAGAAGGGCATCGCTTTGGGAAACCTCAGACTCTAAGCCCAAACCTCGGGCACAATTCTGGAGGGTATCAGAGAATTTGTACAGAGGAAATCTTTGAATATTATGAATAAGGGAAAATTTCCCTTCATTTCCTAATTCATCCTAGAGAGATTCGGTGAATGGCACTGATGTAGGAAAGTCCTCAGAAGGAGGTGAGCAGCCTTAGAGATGAGGAGGTCACAGGTGAGGGGCATGGGACACATAAAACACAAGCCCCGGCAGCCCGACCTTCCGAGTGCCACGCAGGAGAAAGTGGCATCCTCAGTGGGCCGAGCCACGGACTCGCCCAACAGCAGATAAGCCATTCACGGGCTAAATCTTTCAAATGGAATGAATCGAGGGCGGTGATCATTTGAGGAGAAATCAGCCCTTATTCATCTCCCCAAGATCCTGACCGGGGAGAGGGCGGGGGCTCCTCGGGAATGAGGGAGCTCCTGGGGGCCTGAGGGGGGCCGCCGCATGGGCCTCTGAGCACACGGGACAGAAAACGTTCCTATCGGAGAAAAACAACGATGAACGGAATCTAGAGAAGAATTTTGCTGGAACTTGGAACTTTTCGCGCCAGTGATGGAACAAGAGCCTGGCTGTAAAGAGCGGAGATGCCCCGTGGGACTGTTTGTTCAGGTGACAGGGGAGCACGTGTGGTCCCTGAGGTCCACAGCGCTGAGCCGAAGAGAAGAACGGGGACATCGCCCCTCCTCCTTCCACATCGGTCTTCAGCAAAGTCTGATGTCACCTTTCCTGTCCCTTGCCTTGGGCCTGGGGAGGGTACCTTCACACAGGCCCTGCCTGTGTGGGCTTGGGCTCTGGCAGGCACAAGGCCACCTGTCCACTAACCGGCTGGTGACCACTGTGACCCATTCCACGCTGGCGACTGTGACTGGCTCATTCATCCACTCACCCGTTCAACAAGTGCCTTTTCCGCATCTCATCTGCTCTGTCCCTGGCACTACTGTTTGTGCGGGGGGGCGGGGGGGGGGTGCGGATAAAGGACAGGGAAGGAGGGGCCAGCAGCAAGTGGCCTGGGAGATCGTGGGGAGACGAGAAGGGTCTCGGGAGCACAGCAGCAACTCCGGGTCCCACGGTCTCAGAGGGGCGCTTGGGAAAGAGGGAGGAAGGAGTCTGCCCGCCATGTGTCGGGGGGGGCACGTGATTCCTCCAAGCCACCCCACGAGCCAGGGGTCCGTTAGCTCCACTGTGTAAAGAAAATAAGCCAGCAACCGAGGTGATGTCTGTCTCACTCCTCACGCCACGGTCGTCCCACAGGGAGCCAACTGGCCCTTCAGCCCTGCTCCTCCTCAGGCTCCGTTTCCAGAAACACAGGGGACACTGAGAGGTAGCTGGTGAACTGGGGGTAAGGGGGATGAAGGGGGAAGGGGCTGCCTTCTGCAGACTCTACTTCAGAGAACAGGGAAGGGCTCACTCACATCCCTCATGGAGCGCCAGGCGCTGGGGATGTGAGTCAGAATGACACGGTCCCTGCCCTCATGGAACTCCCATTCTAGAAGGAAGCGGACAACCCAGCATGCTGTGCAATTTGAAAGGGGAAGGATGGGCCCCGAGGAAGCACAGAGAATTACGTAACCCAGACTCACAGGGTTGACAGTGACTTTGGGGAGGAAGTAACAGGTTGGCTAAGACCCCAAAGAGGAAGCCTCAGCCTGATGTGTGGAGAGAACTTGTGGGAAGGTCTGCTGGTGATGGAGCAGAGTGAGAGGGGCCGAAAAACGGCCCGCCCAGTGTATGTGAGGAAACAGTGCAGGTGGGGAGGCACGCAGCTCAGAATGGACCCTGAAAGCGATGGGAAACTGAGAAGAGGGTTAAGTGTGGGGATGACCCGAGCAGGTTTGTGGTTTATCCCTTCCCTGGGAGGCCCAAGGCTGCCACAGCGAGGAGAGAGCTGTCCAAGGCTTCCTCAAGTTCAGGCACGTGTCGTGGAAGAGGGAGGCTGGGAATTCTGTCTTTTTTTCCCCTCGTGCACCAAGAAGGTTTCCAAGAGATGCAGTGAGCAGAAGGAGTAATCAAGCGAAGACTCACTACAGGTCCCTTGCATGGGAGCTGCCCGGTCCAGACCCCGGCAGGACGCAAAGGCGGCTTGGGGACACATGTGCGTGAGCCAACACCTCCTTCTTGTGGCCACGAGGGGGATTGCCACTGTGTTCACAAGCATGCGGGGCCTTCTCTTGCTTCCCACCCAGAAAAGCAGAGCAGATAAAGTCCCAGCTGCAGGTGGCTGTGGACCCCAGGAGGTCTCCCACCTGTTGTTTTTTTTTTTAGGAGAAATCTGAGTAACGGGGGAAATGTGTATATATGTTTAGAAACAGATGCTAGAGAGGCAACGTTACCCATGACTCCAAAACAGATGACTAATGTTTTTTCATTTTGTTTCGACGTATTTTAAAGTTCTCTGTTCTAGACGTGTATTCCTTTTGTTAATAAGAGAATGAATGTATTATTATTATTTTTTGAAAGGCAGAAATGACACAAAAGTGCCCCAAGAGGGGACTAAAGTGGAGGCCTGGGGGCTCAGGTGACAACCGAGTGGCTGGGTGATGAGCCGCTACCCAGGCCAGCTCCCTGGGCCCTTCCACATCTGGGGAGCACAAACCCAGGACAGCTGCAGGGCCACAAGGGGGTCTGGGTTTGGGGACGAGGCCTCCTGAAGGAGCCCTCCCTGCTGTCTCTCTAGTTATGTCCCTCATGCCCTTTGGCTCACACCCCGTGGTCCCTCCTGCCTCGCTTTCTCTCATCTACGTGCTGCCCTCCTGACCTGGTCACGCAGGGGCACATGACTGCCAGCTTCTGGGTGATCTAGAGTCTATTCCCTACGGCCACATGGAGGGTCCTCTCCTGTGCAGGCTGATGCTAAATGAGGGCTGGGTCTGCCCACAAACTGTGGCCACGAATGCTACGTGTATGGGGTCTCTGTCTGCACAACTTTCTGACTTGGAACGAGACACTCACCTGGCCTGGAGTTCTGGTCACTTCTGTCACCAGCATGGCTGCTTCTTCCCTCTCCTGCTTGAAACTTTTCTCTTGGGCAAGACAGCTGCTTGGCCTCCTGTCTGGAGGCTCCCTAATGCTGGTCTAAGATTCTGGAACATTCTGAGGTATCTCCCAGCTCTGGTGAAGTCACCCGTGGGATCTTCTTTCAGCAAGTTCCTGATCTGAGCTGAGTGCCTTGTCCTTACTCCTGAGGTCACCGTCTGTAATCATATGTAGAAAATCCAAGTGTTACCTGTTTGCTTTGCAAAGAAAAGCCATGGAAATAAAATGCAAGCCTACCACCAGGGATGGATGAAATAAACCATGACATATAAAACAGCAATGAAAAATGAAGTTATAGAAAAGTAATTAATGATCACACTCTTTTTAAAAAGCAGGTTATGAGGGGCGCCTGGGTGGTGCACTTGGTTAGGCAGCTGACTCTTGGTTTCGGCTCAGGTCATGATCTCAGGGTCCTGGGATGGAGCCCCACGTTGGGTTCCATGCTCAGCAGGGAGCCTGCTGGAGACTGTCTCCCTCTCCCTTTGCCCCTGCCCCCACTCACATGCTCTCTTTCTCACCTTCTAAATCATTTTTTTTTAAAAGCAGGTTATGAAATACAGTGAAATTATGAAGTACTTCATAAGGAGAGAATACCTCCAGGTTATTGTACAAACCTGGGGAGAGGATGAGGAAAAGGGAGGGGACTGAAGTGTGGGGGCGGAACAGGAAGGGAATTCTGAGAAGGCTGGGAAAAACTTGGGCTCTCCTAGCCATGCAGCAATAGGTGTGGGAGGCGGGCAGCTGAGGAAGCTGCCCAAGGGGCCAAGGTTGGTGACCTCCAAGGAGGTGCATCCTGGGGTCGAAGCTTGAGGTAAGTGCAGAAAGCGGGGCCCAGGCAGAGGGGTGGAAAGCTGGATTTGAGTGTGTGGTCCCGTGTTGGTCAAAGAACTCCGATACATCATAAAAATTAAAAAAAAAACCTTGGATATGTAGGCACTTTATAGTTTACAAAGCACTTTCTCCTCTTTGATGTTTACAGATGCACGCAGCGGAGCCAGGACCTGAAACCAGCTAGAGTTCCAGCCCTCACTGTGCTGGGCTATGCTGCCCAGCTGCCCTTTACAAGCATGGGCAGCGAGAGGCTATAAAAGCTTAGGGCCAAGGAAGTCTTACACTTTACGACTGGAAGGGCCCAAACACTGAGCCATTAGAACAGATGTTGGTCTCATCTGGAGATCCAGAAGCCTCTTGTAAGACCAGGCAAAAGCCGTTAGATGCTGGACCCCAGGAAGGTCCTGAGGGTGGGGGGGGGGGGGGGGGCGAGTCGCTGGGGTGGCTAAGGAGGCTGTCCACACCAGAATTCAAATAGCTTTATTTGAATTTGAATTTTTATATTGAATTCACCAGAATAAAGTGACCACACCAGAATTCAAATAGCCTAATACTATGTCCAGTGTAATGAAGGACACCCAGCTGTGGCAGAGGGACCGGTGGAAGACTGAGATTCTCTGCTGTGCTCCAATGAGTTCAGCACCTCTTTGAGTTCTGGACATAAGGTCTCATGCTAGTCTGAGATCACACCCCACTCCCAGCACAGGTCTGCAAGCTATCATGTTCTGTCTGCCTTTTCAACACAGGAGTGCCCAGGAAAAAGATCAAAGACCGTGATATCCTCCCCAGAAGATGCTGCCTCTTACCACTGGTGTGGAGGGTGTGGGGTTCCCAACACGTGTGAACTGGGGATCAAGTGGCTGAAGCTGGTGATGTGTGGTGATTCCTGTGCTGGGGAGGGGGGCGCTATCTCCCCCCCCAGAAAACTTCCTGTCCTGGAGACAGTTAAGAAAATTGGGAGCCCTAAAGGAAATAAAGGTAATTACTTGCTTTTCTTTTCTTTTCTTTTTTAGATCAAAAAATGTTGGAGCTTGTAGGGTCCTAGAACTCTGAAGTGCCGACGGGCTAGCTCTTGGGTGGGAGGCTGATTACCTGGCAGCATGGTCCTCTGCCTCTGGCTTCAAGGTCAGAATTCTGTCCTGCTTTTGAAGGACCTGGGGGCACTGGACACAGCCCCCCTCATTGCGGTGCTCTTTCTTGACGGGAGAAGTCCCCAAGGAGGCTCACTTGTGCCGTGTGAGGCTTATGTTTCAGAGAAACTCTGAGCTGCTTCATATTTCAGAAACTTTCTGAAACACAGTAACATGAAATAAAACCCCTTGATTATGGTCCTTTTCAACACCGCTAAAGAGAGTAAAATAGTACAACGCCATCTCAGGTATCCCGTACCATTCTTGTCTCCCCCCAGCCGGCCACGCTGGGTATTTTTTCAGCAAATCTCAGACATCATTTCGACCATAAAACCTGCAGTACGTGTCTCTAAGACTCTTCCCCCCCCCCTTTTTTTTTTAAAGATTTTATTTATTTATTTGAGAGAGAGAGAATGAGAGAGAGCATGAGAGGGAAGAGGGTCAGAGGGAGAAGCAGACCCCCCGCTGAGCAGGGAGCCCGATGCGGGACTCGATCCCGGGACTCCAGGATCATGACCTGAGCCGAAGGCAGTCGTCCAACCAACTGAGCCACCCAGGCGCCCCTCTTTTCCTTTTTAAAACATAACTGCAACAGCCTTTTCACAACCAGAAGTTTTAAACAGTAACTCTGCCATATTGCCAATCAATGTTCACATCTACCAGATTTTTAAAAGCCGCACAATTGATTCTTAGACTCATGATCCAAATGAATTTACAGGTTGTATCTGGCTGATAAGTCTCCTTATCTATAGGTCCACCTCCCTCTTTAAAAAAAAAAAAAAATTTTTTTTTAAATCTTGTACTTTTGTATTTCAGCTGGCTGTCGTTAGAACGAAATGACACTTAACCGATGTCTGGGCGCCTGCTCTGTCAGGCAGGGCGCTCTGTGCTGCAAAGAAAGGCGTGAGCGGACAGACTAGGATCTGGCCTCGCTTTGGGGCAAACCATGGACTCTGTCTGGGCTTCGGTCCCCCCTAATCTAGCAGAAGAGACTGGACCAAGCGCTCCTTCGAGGCCACGCTCTGATGCGGCTCTCAACGCTGTGACCAACCAACCCACTGTGCGAGCCTCTGCAAAACGCCTGCCAGATACCTCCCCTGGAGCCCGGGCCCACACCCCGCCTTTCCGGGCGACCGCCCGCCTGCCTGGGGTCCCGGAGGCCGAGGAAACGCGGAAGGAGCTCCCCCGGACGCCGCCAAGCTCCGACCGGACCGCGGTGGCGAGCGGTAACGGTCACCGCTCGGAACTCGGCGCACAGACCCGGCTCCCGCCCAACTACAATTCCCAGAGGCTTCTGCGGCGAGCCGGTCACCATGGAGACCAGCCGGGCTCGTCGGCTCTGCAACGGTCGGTGGCCTGGGCCTGCGAGGAGCCGTCCGCGGAACAGTCCCCAAAGCTTTCAGACGGGCCGGTCACGTACCCCACCACCCAGGCCTTGGTTCTGCGGCCCGAGGAGACGGAGTCCTTACACCGAACCAAGGCCATGGGAGGACGGAACTACATTTCCCAGAAGGCCGCAGGCGCACTCCGCTTCCGGTCGCTCGGCACTGAAAAGGTAACACCGAGCTGTTGCCAAAGGAGTCAAGTCCTGGGTATTTGGGCTCCTGAAGCCCGTGAACAGAGGAGCGGGAGACAGAGAAGGTGGACAGAGGAGGAAAGGATAATGGGGAATTTGGTTACAAAGCAACATTAAAGATCGCATCCCCTCCTGTTTACCTTTTCCACGACGCTCAGGGCCAGCGTGGGCATCGCACAGCTCTCTGGGAAATGCAGGGGACGCTGCCCTAAGGCCTATGGGAAATGTAGTCACTTATTAACTCACTTCGTTGAGCACCTGCAATAAACCGGGCACGCTGGAAATAGGGGATTAAACTCGCCTTCTTCCTTCTTGTCCACTCAAACACAAATTTTACTTCCTTTTTTTTTTAAGATTTTATTTATTTATTTGAGAGAGAGAGAATGAGAGACAGAGAGCATGAGAGGGAGGAGGGTCAGAGGGAGAAGCAGACTCCTGCCGAGCAGGGAGCCCGATGCGGGACTCGATCCCAGGACTCCAGGATCATGACCTGAGTCGAAGGCAGTCGCTTAACCAACTGAGCCACCCAGGCGCCCCAAATTTTACTTCCTAAATACTTATGGAACCTGTCCCATTTTCTTCATGTCAATCGCCGATGCTGTGTTTCAGACACTCTGGATTTTCTTGTCAACCTGCTCTCAGGCATGTTCCCCTTAAGTCGTCTCTCCACGGGGCCACCAAAGTAATCATCCCTGCTCTGCTTAGGGCATTTCAGCGGCTAATAGACTCACGTCCACGTTCCTCGCTGGTATATATTTGACCTTACTCTCTCGTGCTAGTCTTTTCATACGTAAGAACCATTCTTTTTAGAGTCATCTCGTTTGCGATTGATACCTTAAAACTGTTGTCACCATTTTAAAAAAATGCAAAGCACAACTTCCTGCTTTGAACAGTTGCACCGCCAAAAAGGATGATCAATTCCCAGTGTCGTTGTATTTGCAAAATATCCTTGAAAAGTACTTGAAGTAGGTTCCTGTAAGTAGAAACCAAGTCATTCATACTCTGACAAAATTAGAATTCCTCTGAACAAAATATTTCGTTGCGTCACATGGGTAACACACCTAGGTGTTTTCCAGGCCTTGTAAAGTCACACAAAAGAGAAAAGGATGGTTCTTGTATAAAGTACTTATCACAAAACTCCAGTTAGACAATAATGTAAAATAGAGAAGTTATTTTTATTTTACATAGCACTTTGAATGTCTAAGATCTAAAATTACGCCCCATCCGAAGAGCTGCTTCAGTGTGGGGTAAATCTGCACTGAGGCTTTCGAGAAAGGAGGCATACTTTTAAAAGCTATCAGAATGCTTAGATAGGAATGAACTGCAGAAAGATAGAGGAGGTGTTGCTCACATCAAAGCACCATGAACTTTCCTTTTGAAGTGGGAATACTTGGCAGACATAGCATTTCCATTGGCTTTTAACTTTGGTAGGAAGAATGGCCAGTATCATAAATGTAGAGAATTATTTAACTGATAAAGCAGTTTCAAAGTCACATTAAAAATGTGTAATCTGTTCTTAACATTCAAAAGCAGAGTTTCCTCCTTCCTCACTAATTTAATCTCTTTGGGTTTGGTTTTTAAAAATGGGGATCCTTCATTTGTTGAAGGAAAGAATACATTTGTTGAGAAATTATCAGCCAAGGCCAGGATATTCTCAACCGTCAGGTGGGGAAGGCTGAGGTCAAGATCTAGAAGAGTCATAGTTCAGAGTAATTTTCTTGAGTGGTGCAAACAGTTACTTTTTTAATTGGTATTTTAAAAAACTCTCATAGGTCTTCAGTTACTAGCAAATCTCTGCTCTTTGCTATAACAATTTAGCTACCCTTGTGGTATATGGGTCTTCTGGTGTTCCACAAAAAGTATAATGATCTCCAGGAGCTTCCCTGAGCAATCTGGAGCTGTGGACGTTCAAGTTGTGATGTTAAGTGACTAACTCGTGGTTTTCTTTACAAGTTTCAGTAATACTCCCTGATTTGATTGGTTTCAGAAAATATGATGATGCTAGTTCTATCTGCAACATATGTGGAAACCATTTTCTGGGTGGCTCGGCTTCAAGAATGGCTCTTTGTCCGTTGCTGTCCTTGTTGCTTTACTAGGGGTTCAGTCTCAGGGGTGACGTTCTCGGCCATGTTCATCTGTGGACTCATTTTCCTGCCCAGTTACCCCAGGACAGGGGAAAGAACAGGGGCATGGGGGGGCCAGTTTGGTCCCTGTCCCTAACTTGCTGGGTCATCTCAGACTGATCATTTGTCATCTCCCCTAACTCCCCCTTCCCCCAAGCCTGCTCTTCTTCCATTAGCGCCTCAGGTACCATTCACTGAGGCTGAATTCCAGCCCCCAAAGATCTCAGGACCCAACCTCTGGAACATGTGAGTGTTGTTTCATTAGTTGGAAAAAGGGTCTTTGCTGATGTGATTAAGTTAAGGATCTTTAGATGGGGAGATTATCCAGTTGGGCCCTTAACGCAATTATAAGTGTCCTTACAACGGAGAGTCGAGGGCGGTTTGAGTCAGACACACAATGTGAAGATGGAGCAGAGAAAGATCTGAGGATGCTGGCCTTAAAGACTGGGGCGATGCGGCCACAAACCAAGGAATGGTAGCAGTCACTTTTACACGTGTCCTTCCCATCCAGCTCTCACGCTGCCATCAGAGTTTATTTCTAAAGTGGAGACCTGACCACATTAACCGGCAGGGATGATTCTTCAGTGGCAACTCAGGCCCTAACTCCTTGGCCTGGTCTGAGAGGCCCTTCACCAACTGACCACTCATCTTCTCTCTGCCACCCACACCTCCCGCCACTCAGAGACACCCATCCCCACTCCCTCCCCCCGTCACCCTCCCCGCCATGTCACTCAGTCCCACACGGACTGCACACACATTCACTGGAGTCATGCTGAACTACTGAGTTTCCCCTGTGACCAGGCTCTTCCATGTTTCTGCGGCTCTCATGTGCATTGTCCCATCTGTGATACAATGAAAGTAATCTCACCATACGCTAGCACACGCATGGCAAAAATCACACTGTGCAGTTAGAAAATGGTATGAAATGAGAAATCAGACCTAGGATGCCAAGACCAGCAACTTTACCCTTCCCTCGAAAGGGCTGATGGTTGAAACCACCTTCCTAAGATTTCACAATCATATTTATATCCCAAATCATGCATTTCAGTATTGTTAAAAATGTCCATCAATAAAAAGGTAATATTTCAACATGAATGGTTATTAAAATGATCTAGTATAAAATTGTAACATAAATGGTTATGTGGAATAATTTGCAGCTATGAACAAGAATAGAGCAGCTCTGTATTTACACAAACTCCTAAGATAAAAAGTGAAAAAAGCAAGTTGTAGGAAAATGTGAACAGTTTGCTATCATTTCCATTCACAAAACACATTTGTACATGCACAGACTGGGTCTGGTAGAATGTGGAAGGTAAGTAGCTTCTTTTTTTTTAAGTAGGGGAGCCCAACCACTGGGCTTGAACTCACGACTGAGATCAAGACCTGAGCTGATTATCAAGAGTCGGACACTTAACCCACTGAGCCACCCAGGCGTCCTGGTAAGTGGCTTCCTGAGAGGGAATGGGTTTCCAGGACAGGGAAGACAGACTTCTTCATTGACTCTCCCCTTAGAACTTGTGCACACATGGCCTATTCAACTGCAAATCTTTTTCTCTATTCAAGTCCTTACAAGGGTTGCACTCTGGCCCCTAATGTAAATGCATGCTGCTGGGGTTAATTTTTCTGTTGAACTCTTGGCTTCTCATCAACAATCAGATAAAAATAATTCCTTTCTGTTCTGGAGCTGTATTCTGCAGACCAATTATTATTACTGCCGCTGTTACGTAAAGATGATTTGCCACAGTTGGCCTTGAGGCTATTCTGTGTTCCTTCCACATGTTCCCACCGAGAGCAGGTCAGAAGGAAATTAACCTGGACTTAAAACGTGCTTGCAGGTAACCAGGCAGTTGGCTAAGAGGTGACTGTAGTTCAATCTAAATTTACCAGGACGTTGGCATTATTAGCAAATACCACTCTCTGACAGACTGCCCACACAGCTCCATTTCAGCCTCCTCCTTGTCAAAGTGAAGAGCACCCACGCCTATTGATTCATCTCTCTTAAGCGTCTCTACTTTTATCTCACTCGCACTGGAAAAGACCTACATCTAACTTTTGATCTACTTAATGTGTTTTCAGGTTGGCTATGTTAAAAAAAATTCCAAAAATAGGGGCACCTGGCTGGCTCAGTCGGTAGAACATGCAGCTCTTGATCTTGGGTTGTGAGTTCAAGCCCCATGTTGGGCCTAGAGCTTACTTAAAAAAAAAAAGAATCCAAATATAAAAATTATGGATGAACAAATTCCTAAGATTAAAGCAAACTCACTTGTACCATAAGCTATAAACTCACCATATTTGCTTATTCTGAGCATCAACACTTTTGATGGTTTTTACAAATTAAGTGTTAGGACGATATAACATTGTTTTTACATATATTACCTGAAGGAATACTTAAGAATTAAGTTCCCCTGAGATCATAAAAAACTTTTTAGAAGATGTTATGTGTATTCTACCTTCCAAGCTGATAAGGATGTCCAGATATCAAGGATATTTAAATAAAAATAAAATCTTGGAGAGGTTAAATGCTGATCTTCCTCAAAAATATCCTAGGTGGGGGTGCCTGGCTGGCTCAGTCAGTGAAGTGTGTGACTCTTGATCTCAGGGTTGTGAGTTCGAGCCCCACATTAGGTGTGGAGATTACTTAAAAATGAAATCTTTGAAAGAAAGATATCCTAGGTGAATTGTACACTAATGTTTCAGCAAATTATTTACAATAACCAACAGAAGAACAGATAAACAAGATGTAATCTGTCCATACAATGGAATAGTATTCAGCCCTAAAAAGGAAGGGCATTCTGACATCTGCTACAACATGGATGAAACTTGAGGACATTCTGCTCAGCGAAATAAGCCAGTCACAAAACTTAAAATACTGTATGATTCTACTTTTATGAAGTCCCTAGAGTAGTCAAATTCAGAGAGACAAAAAGTAGAATGGTGGGTGCCGGCAGTTGGGGGGAGGGGGAATGGGGAGTTAGCATTTAATGGGTACAGAGCTTCAGTTTGGGATGATAAAAATGTTCTGGAGATGGAGAGTGAAAAATGGTTAAAATGGCAAATCTTATGTATATTTTACGCCAAGTTTAAAAAGGGTAACAGGATTGTTAAATTAAAAAATTATCATTAAATTAAAAAATAAACTTCTTTGTAGGTTTATAACAAGAATACTGCATCTCTTACTACTGTAACTGGGATAAGATTTGAGAGTACCCTACCTTCTATATTCTCGATTGCCCTGAAAATCCTGTTTTTCTACCAGGAAGCTGAGAGTTGAGGATGGGCCAGACAGGCCAGCTGTGGCAAGGAATGCACTGGTCCTGCCATAGAGACCCCCAGAGATCTCGGATGTATGGAGGACACAGGTGGTTCTCAGAGATGCGCAGGGCCAGGCCCAGCCAGGATATGGCAGAGTCAGCCTGGGACCCATGGTTCCACGGGGAAAACCCATGCCATTGGCTGTACCAGTCCTGGACTTGACTGGAGATGGCCAGTAGGGTGGCAAGTGACATCCTGAAAGAGGTCAGGAAGGGCACCAGAGGACCTGGCCCTTGAATAGCTGCCCCAATATTAGCACAAACCCTGCCGATCACCCTGAGGCCATCTTGGGGAAAAGGGTGAGGAAGTAGACCGTAACCTTGAATTGATGAAATATTTACCCCAGAGACTGAACTAATGTGGAAACTTTTAAGTTGCAAGAGACAGAAAAACAGTTGATTGTCACTATGCACGGTCCTTACATTCTGTAAAGTCACCATGCGCACTGGATGAGGGAATAGCAAACCACTGCTTCTGGGGAAATACAGGGTTACGTTCCTGTGCACCTCTGATCCCAGTTTCATCAGCCATCAATATGCAACCTCGTTTTATGGACGCTTCTATTTAAAGACACCCTATTCAATATGCGTTGTTGATTTCATCGACATGGAACTCACAGCCAGCTGCACTGGAACTTGTGCTGGAAAGAGGCTTCTCTGAAGCATCAGTTTTCTCCGTAAGGCACATCCCAGCCTTTTTGCACTTTGGAACATTAGCCAGCTTTTCCCACGCCACATTTGGGGGTCATTTTAAACAGCGAAACCACTCACGAAAAGCACAGAAATGTGAAAATGCGGCACCCAATAGGCTGTGACAAGGACACTTGATAGTATGAGAGGTGAAACAAGAAGGCAGAGGGTGGCCTTGTTCAGCCTCAGCTGGAAACATGCGTGACCGGTGATCCAAATTTTTTGCCGTTCTGAATAACTGAAAGCACTGTGAGTATTGATCTGGGGGTTACAAATCAGTTTGAGCCAGTAGGCAAATTTGCAAATGCAGAGCCCATGAAGGAGGCTCAATTGTACCCTCATTTGGCATCAAATGTGGTCTAGGTCCCCTCCTTATCTAGGAGGAGGGGACCATGAGATTTAGACCAATTATGGAAAATGGAAGACTCTATCATTTTTTCCCCATATCTAAGGTGTAGGACTTAAGTGCTGGACTCTACCTCCCTGTTATTTAGAGGAACAGAACGGCAGCTCCACGAGGGGGCGGATTTTTATCTGTTTTGCTCATGCTATATATCGTCAGCAGCTAGAACAGTGTAGCACGACGCGTCAGTATTTGTTGAATGAATTAAGCAATGAAAACCACCTTCAAACCAACACACAGGAATTAAACTTCTGCCGAATCATTTGGTTCTGACGGTTACAATTCCACAATTTTTGTCACTTGACGTGTATGAAGACGAAAGAAAAACAGCTCAGTTTTCCAGCTCTTGGAGAGGTTTGGGGCAAAGGAATGAGAATGCAATAAGAGGATTTTCTCATCTGAACTAAGGACAGGGAATAAACAGTACGAGTCAACTCCCTGGCTGACCCGACCTTAAGAGCAGATAAGGAAAATCTCTTCTATAGCCACAGGGAGAAGGTCACATCAGTAGCTGGGTAAGATTCCAGATCTGCCTGGGGAACAAGGTGACCTCATGTGCGATGTGGAAGAGTCCAGGTGAAGGCTGCTTAGGTGATAATTGACATCTCCTCCCGGTCTCTGCTTTCAGACACTGAGTTGATTATGCTTTTTAAATACTTTATGAACTCCAACCTGATCTCTTCAGGGTCATCCTCAAGATTCGAGTGCACCAGCTTCAGCTTGCTCAAGGGGGGCGCTTAAAAAGGAAAGTAAATTAGGCATGAACTTTTAAGGAAGGGCCCTTTCCAGCTCCCAATGACCTGAGTCTTATCGAAGCCAATTTGTTGACCTCTCTAGAGGCCAAAAATAAAGTGGGGTCTTGCCTGCCATGATTTAACAGAGGAAGAAACGTTTCACCACGTGCCACTGCCGATGCGCTCAGCATCGAGCTCGGCATACGGTAGGTGCTCAATAAAGAGTGCCACCACACTGTCGCCTGGTGGTGGGATAGCAAAACTACAAGCCACTTCCAGGTCCTCTTCTCACACCAGAAAGGAAGAGATTTCTGAATATTGTGAGTCGTCTTCCATGAGCACTTTGTCACTCTGTCATGGTGTGTCACAGGCTAATTGGGAGATTTTCTTGAGACAAGACCAGTCAGGAAAGAATGTCCCTAATTGTACTGATGAGTGGCTAAAATCAGGTTTGTTTTTTTTTTTTCCCCTCTTGGTGTCTGCCTGCTTTCAAAGTGTCTCTGTCCTGGCCTGGATGCTATGACAGATCTTCCAACCTGGCGATTCCAGTTTACATGGTAGGAAGAACAAAGGCCAAGGACAGAGTAAGTGCTCAATAACTGCACAGAGCCTCTGGTTTCTAAAGACATGAAACAATATACAAATGCCCAGACCATTCAAGACAAGAGCTGAAAGGAGAAATGGCAGTTTCCTTACACAAAGTCAGGTGTCCTTTATCACTTCCGGAGCCTGGTTTGTGGTGCGCGATCAACAGACACCGAGGGTCCTGTAGGAACTGCTGCTGGACGAAGCAGGAATACCACATCTCGATTTCCTTCAGGTGGCTCGGGAGGTCGGCATTGAAGATGATCACCACCCCGTGCGCGTCCTTCATCAGGGCTGGCCAGCAAGACTCGAACCTGCAAGACAGAGAAGGAGGCACGGTGACTGTCAGGTGGCTCTGGTTTCTAGCTGAGGCCTTTAGAAATAACGTCTTAGGGTTAATTGATGGATGACTTGTCATTGTGTCAAGTTTCAAAAGCCACACATGTCACCAAATAATCGATCACGCCCCTAATACATGCTAGGAAGTGTGCTGGGCCAGAGTCCAAGGTGCTTGGCGGGCAGCTGAGTCTTGAATCATTTGATGAAGCCAACCCTCTTTAAAGGAAACGTACTTTGGATCACCGCCACAATCCCATAGTTCAAATTCACACCCCGTGCCTTTGGCGTTGCTGGTCACGTGTGGGTTCTCAAATTCCAGGATCCTAGAAATAAAAACAATAGCAGCATCTCCACTTTGGGAACAGTATACTTTGGGAATGCCACCGTCCCCAAAAGGGGGGTGGTGGGCCTCTCTGGGAAACAGATTTGTCGGGGCTCACCTCACTCCTTGGGTTGGGTTGTATTCGGTGATGTCAGAAGATTCTGTCAGGAAGTTGGCCAAAACGGTTTTTCCACTCTGTGGAAATGAAGATAATAAAAGGTCTTTGCTGAAGAGCTGAAAAGTAAACCATAAACGTGCCCTCCAATAGCTGGCTTGGAACCAGGTGTGATGGCGTGTAGGCCACGGCCACCCCGAGAGCACCAAGTCAGAGGGTTCTCTCTGGTTGGGCGGGCCTCGCTGCCTTCCTGTATTTGGTGGGCGCAGTCTGGTCTGGGACCCAGCACGCACGGGGTTTTAAAGAAGGTCTAACTGGGTGACCTTCTTACCCACACTGATTTCCCTGGCTGGCTTTCAGTTAACTTATCTGAGAACAGAAAAGAATTGTTACTGTTGAGTCTCTCTCCTTTTTCTTTTTTTTAATTAAAAAAAAAATTTTATTTCCTTTTTTTTTTTTTAAGATTTTATTTATTTATTTGACAGAGAGAGACACAGCAAGAGGGAACACAAGCAGGGGGAGTGGGAGAGGGAGAAGCAGGCTCTCCGCCGAGCAGGGAGCCCGATGTGGGGCTCGATCCCAGGACGCTGGGATCATGACCTGAGCCAAAGGCAGACGCTTAACGACTGAGCCACCCAGGCGCCCATCGTGAGTCTCTCTCCTGCCATGCTCCTCTCCACATCAAGAAACCAGTCTGTCACAGATACGAAGCCACTGAGGTCCAGAAAGGGGAAGGGAGTTCCTCAAGGTCACAGAGAAATTCAGGTTCAGAGCTGGGTCCCACAGTGGCTGGCGGTGCCACACTCTCGCACAGGGCTGTTTCTCCTTCTAGAAAATACAAGTCATACACGGTCCTATTAACAAAACAGCCCTCCTGGTCCCTCCGCCCAAAGTAGCCATCTGTCCATCCATTCCATTCCCTCCCCAAAGGTGAAAACTGTGATCTGTTTTCAGATATTTTCTGTACATTTGCATCGTTCATTTAGCGAATATAGTATATGCTCGGATGTAAGATAAGGCGTTTTTTTCTCCGCAAATTCCTCCTCAGATGAAAGGGAATCTCTTACACTTGAGTCCTCAAAAATCTATGAAATTATGTCCTGCTCTCTCAAGAACTTTATTTTGAACAACTGCTTGACTAGAATCATTTCAACCAATGCCAGTTTTGGAGGCTTGTAGAGGTCACTTGACAGAATCAGGAGAAGGTCGGGGAAGGGGCTTAATCTTGCTTTAGTAATTCTTCCTGAGCATGCAGCCTCACTTAAAAATAACACAGTTGAGGGGCGCCTGGGTGGCTCAGTCAGTTAAGCTGGTGGCTCAGTCAGTTAAGCATCAACCTTCGGCTCAGATCATGATCTCAGGGGTCCTGGGATCAATCCTGGCGTCAGGCTCCCTGCTCAGTGGGGAGTCTGCTTCTCCCTCTCCCCCTGCCCCACCCCAACTAAATAAATAAATCTTAAAAAAAAAAAAAACTAACTAAAAAAAAAAAAATGGTTGAGTGGTTATGTTTGTGGAGACCATGGATATTTATCTATAGGATGAACGAATAAAGCAAATGACCTGATGTAATAGGAATGGTTCTTTGGGGGTGCCTGGGTGGCTCAGTCGTTAAGCATTTGCCTTCGGCTCAGGTCATGATCCCAGGGTCTGGGATCGAGCCCCGCATTGGGCTCCCTGCTCTTCAGGAAGCCTGCTTCTCCCTCTCCCACTCCCCCTGCTTGTGTTCCCTCTTGCTGTGTCTCTCTCTGTCAAATAAATAAATAAAATCTTTAAAAAAAAAAAAAAGGAATGGTTCTTTGGGCTGGAATACATTTCTAGGAACAGGGTCATACACATTCAAAAAGTGCTTATATACTAAACTACTCAGATGGTATGCTTTGTCTTGTTCTTTTTTTTTTTTTTAAGTTTTATTTATTTAAGTCATCTCCACACCCAGTGTGGGGCTCAAACTCATGACCCTGAGATCAAGAGTCACACACTTGTCCGACTGAGCCAGCCAGGTGCCCATCATGTGGTTTAAAAGTGGCTCTGGTCATAAAATCAACTCAGGTGTCAAAGGTGCAGGTGAGGAGCTTAAATTTTAAAGCTGTGTCATGAAATGCAAGTACGGAATAAAATAGCATTTCTAAATTAATATGTATCTTTAGGGTACCTTTAAATGTATATATAGCTACATGAATACATAAAACATTATAGAAGTATATTTATATATTTCATCTATGCCCTTAAATTTATATATACATGTTGGTCAAAACCAATTGATTGAGGGGGAGGGTTCTTCTGGGAAAATGAAGAAACTGTTAGGCACATCAGGTATTTTTAAGTGTCTACCTTGCCCGGAGCTGTTGAACACAAGATGAAGTAGTGCTAAGCACGAGGATAAAAACCAAGTGGGGGGGCGCCTGGGTGGCTCAGTCGTTAAGCGTCTGCCTTCGGCTCAGGTCATGATCCCAGGGTCCTGGGATCGAGCCCCGCATCAGGCTCCCTGCTCCGTGGGAAGCCTGCTTCTCCCTCTCCCATTCCCCCTGCTTGTGTTCCCCTCTCTCGCTGTGTCTCTCTCTGTCAAATAAATAAATAAAATCTTTAAAAAAAAAATCAAGTGGGATAATGCCATAGGGACTTTGAACTGGGTGGTCAGGGAAGGCTGAAAGGGTGAAGTTTAAACCGAGATTTGAATGACAAGGAGTCAACCGAGCCTTCCAGGCAAAGAGAATAACTAGTTGGATAGCACCAGGCCAGGAATGGGCCCAGCATGCTAAAGGAATAGAAAGGTTGGCCAATCTGCAGAGTATTGAGGTAGAGGACGATATGTGTATGCGGAAATATATTTTGTTGTTGAAGCTGGGTGATGAGTACTAGGAGTTCCTTGTTTTTTCTCCCTTTGTATGTTTGAGAATTTCCATGAAAAAAAAGAGAAGATATTTATGCTTGGTTTACTTTTCACAATTCTGTGCATATTGTTATTACTTGTCTATTTCACTTACTAGTTTATGTCTTGGCAAGACATAAACTTGACATGTTCTCCATGTCACTCCACACAGATGTGCCTCCTTTTGGGTAACGCTGGAGTCTTCCCCGGTAGGAATGTCCCTAGTTTATTTAGACATTCTCTTATCGATGGGCATCTAGGGTGTTTCCAGTTCAATATCTTTCAATACCCCCTCTGGGGAACATAGGTAAGTGTCCAGCTACCGTAGATTTTGAGAAATGTAGTGTTGCACTGAAAGCTATGCATGTTTTAAAGTTTAATAATTGGATTTGCCAATAAAGCTGTTAGCAATGTATAGTCCCATCAACAGAATCCTAAAGTACTCATTTCCCTACAAGCATCCTCATGCTTCATGTTATCAGTGTTCTAACCTTTTTTCACCCGCTACAATGGGCAAATAAGCTTCATCTTCTTGTTTTAATTCATGTTCTTGTCGACTGTTGAGGCTGAACATCCTCTTATACTTATTGGCTGGTTGTACTTGGGTCCAGGGACTTCGCTTGATTTTCTATTGAGGTTTTTTTTTTTTTTTTACCAATTTTTAAACTTCCCCTGTGCGTTCTACCCATTAATTCTTTCTTTGTAATGTATTTTGCAGATGTTCCCCAGGCTTACTTTCGCTGTCATTTCTTTTAGGCTTCTTCATTTTTTGTGTTGTGCTTGAGGAGACTTTCCCTGTCTCAAGCTGAATAACATTATCTCTCCATACACGCATCTACTACAGTGGTTCTCAACGCGCGGTCCCTGGACAAACAGCATCGGTAAAAGGCAGATTCTCGGATCCCTCCCAGATCTACTGAATCAAAACTCTGGGGCAGCACTGGCATGTTGTGTTTTTCACGAGCCCTCCAGGCAATTGGGATGCGCGCTTAAGATGGAGAATATTCACTATTTCTACGGTAGTTGTTTTACACATTTAGCTTTAGTCCATGGGAATCTTATTCCTTTGTATGATGTTAAATCCACAGATAGGTTTAATCCTCCCCCCCCCCCCCCCCACCACCACGCACACTACGAGGGAACCGTTCAAAGACCATGTAATAGTCCAATCTTTCCTCTCCTTTTCTTGTCCCACAGGCATGTTCATTAGGGCCGACCTCAGGGGCAAAGGAGAATCGTGGGACCTAGACTCTGGTTCCAAAACGCCACTCACTACTTTCAGGACTTACGAAAACGGGGTCAAGGTCTGGGGGCGCCGAGTTCACGCTGAGGCCAGCGGCGCACACCGGGTGGGCGCGGTGGGACAGGGCTCCCGACTCCTGGGGGGCTCCCGGCGCAAGGCACAGTCCCGGGACGCCCCGCGCCCGCCTCGGCCCCCTCCCGCCGCCCTCGCCGGCCGGGCCTCACCTCGCAGGGCCCCACGAAGAGAATCTTGGCCTTCAGCATCGCGGTCCGCCGCCCTCAAGCTGGTGGGAGCCCGCCGCTGCCCGGAGGAGAGGAAGCCACCGCGCCGCTCGGCAGCCTTCGTTTCCACGGCGACGGGGGCGGCCCGCGGGGGCCGACGGGAGTGGGCGGGGCCGCGGCGCGGGGCCTGGAATGGAAGGGCCGCGGATGGGTCTGCGGATAGGCGGGCGGATCGGCCGGCGGATCGGCCGGCTCCTCTGCCTTGGTGGCTTGGACTTCGGGGCTGGAAGCGGGTGTGCAAGGCTAGAGGGAGGGTGGAAGGGAAGCAAAAAACCCGGATCCAGACTCGCTTCTGACCCGGGAGGACCGCAGAGCTCACACAGGCCGCCTCTCTCTCTTGGTAGGTTGGGGGCTGATGGCAGGTCCCTGATCTATGCGCCTCCCTGTAATCCCGAGAACTCAGACTGGCCATGTAACTGGTGAGCTGGGCTTGGGAGCAGGCCTTCTGACGCCTTCGTCACTCTGCCACGGCACTGCCCACACTGTGATCGGGTTTATCACTGCCCTGGCCCAATCTAGAAAAGGTCAGAGACAAAACGAGTCTCGGGTCTCCGAATGGGTTCACCACTGATCGTCCTTTGGGTGATCTGGGGAGAAACCCAAAAGGACAATGCCCAGCGTAGTTCAGTGTCGGTGCAGATGTCTGGGCGCTTCGCTGCAAAGTTCATTCATTAGTTCAGCCTTAAATTGCGGAGCCGGTCCAGAATTTCAGGAGAGGCCATGAAATTAAGTGTCCAGACAAAATTTGCTAGCCCCAGAAAGTGCTGGTATGACAAAAACGCCAAAATAAACCCAACACCGTGTCTTTAACTTTTAGTAGATAGTTACATAGTCTTTGTATTACAAACAACCGGGTGAAGTGTAAGGAAGAGTCTACCTCAATTTCAAGATGTCATGAATTGACTGATCGATTAAATGAATATCCTTCAAATGCCTACTTCGTACCAGGCACTCTTCCAGGTACTGGGATTTACCTGTACCTCTGGAAGCTTTCATTCCAGGGGAGCCGATGGACATTAACTAAGCAAGAAAAGAAATAACATACTCTCGGGCAGAGACTGTTTTAGTTAGTGGTAAGTGCTATGAATAAAGATAAATTACTAAAGAGTTAAGGGAGTGTGAAGGAACCAATTTTGGATGAGGTAGTCAAAACAAGACCTTGGGACAGAGGTGACATTAAAGCAGAAAGCTGAGAGAAGCGAGGGCTCAAGCAAACTGCGAAAGATCTCGAAGAAGAACATGCCGGAACAGCAAGGACAAAGGCACTGAGGCAGAAATAAACTTGGCATGTACCAAGAACAGCGCAGAGGGTCCATGAGGCTGGTGCAGGAAGAATAAGGGAGAGTGGTAGGGTATGCTGTTGGAGAGATCGTGTAAGACTTTGGGAATTTATTCTAAGGGTGATGGGAAGCATGTGCGAGGAATTGTATCTGGCTATGTGTAAGAGAAACTCTAGGGCCACCTGGGTGGCTCAGTTAAGCGGCTACCTTCTGCCCAGGGTCTTGGGATCCAGCCCTGCATTGGGCTCTCTGCTCAGCGGGGTGTCTGCTTCTCTTTCTCCCTCTGCCCCTACCCCCTCTCTCCCGTGCTTGCTCTCTTGCTCTCTCAAATAAATAAATAAAATCTTTAAAAACAATAGTTTGGAACCCCAATATGACATGGCTGAAACGCTAAAGTTCATTAGTCAGTGACGCTGCCTGAAATATCAGGTCTAGGGCTGGTTAGCCTGTGATATTGGAGAAATGTAGTGCTTAAAAGCCCTTCATAAATTGGCTCCCACCTATCTATCCGGTCTCATTCCCATCCGCATCTGCTGTGGGTTCTTTCCATCTTCTCATGTCTCTTAAGACTTCAGCGCTATTTCTCCACCTGTCTTCCCAACTCCTCTTGGCCCTTTTGAATGCTCCTTGATGCCTCTGGCCATAATTAACTTCACATAGTAGCTGTTTCCAAAGTGTACCTTTGAAGATTATGTGCTTGAATTCTTGGTTTGGGGTTCTGAAGGAGGAGGAGGAGGGATGCATTCTCAGTTGATGAAAAATGAAGGTGGAGTGGAAATAATTTGGATGGGGGGACTTTGTATTTTGCTTGGGGATTAATTTGACTGAAAGAACAAAACTCTTACAGTGACAAGGTCTGGAGGAAGACAGTCTAGGGAGGGCTTGGCAGCTCAAAAATAGCCTCAGGCACCAGCTTCTTTCTCCTTTTTTTCCCTGCTGTCTTTAGGTTTAATTACTCTTTGGCCTCATGCTTGTTACCTCATAGTCACAAGGTAGCTGCTGTGCCTCCAGGCATCACGTCTGCAATTAAGGAAAGACTGCGGAACAACAAATGCTTTGCCATAGAGTAGTCCTATTTTTTTAAAAAATCAATGTTATTTAGTTATAAATAACTAAATTTAAAAATAAACATATATTAAAGTGTACCTATTTTAAATGTTCTTTGAGTTTTGAAAAATGTGTAGACTATCATCTTACTCAAGACCCAGAATATTTCCATCACCCCAAAAGTTCCCTCACGTTCCTTTGTGGTCAACTCCCTCCCACCCCTAGCCCCGGGAAACCTTTTGTTATACTTTCTGTCACTAGAGATTAGTTTTGCCTGTACTGGAATTTCATATAAATAGAATCACACAATATTTACTCTTTTGTGTCTGGCTTCCTTCACTCAGGAAAATATTTTTGATATTTATACATATTGTGTATGTCAATAATTTATTCCTTTTTATTTATCAATAGTTTATTCCTATTTATAGTTTATTCCTTTTTATTGCTGAGTCATATTCCATGTATAAATATACCATCATTTGTTTACCTGTTCACCTGTTGATGGTTATGTGGGTTGGGCTGTCTATAGTTTGGGGGCTATTATAAACACAACTACTAAAAATAGTTTTGTATGGACATGTTTTCACTTACCTTGGGTAGATACCTAGGAACAGAATTGCTGGGTCATGTGATTATATATCTATATCTGTATCAGTGCTTATACCTGCACCTGCATTTCTCTCTCACTCTTTTTTTTCTCCTGAGAGAGAGAGAGAGTGCGTGCATGAGAGCTGGGAGTGGGGGCGGTGCGGGGCAGAGGGAGAGAGAGAATCCTAAGCAGTCTTCATACCGAGCTCAGAGCCCAATGCGGGGCTCAATCTCACAACCCTGAGATCATGACCTGAGCCGGAATCAAGAGTCAAGCACTTAACCAACTGAGCCACTCAGGTGCCCCCGTATTTCTATGTCTCACACACACACACACACGCACGCACACACACATGCACGCACGCACACACACACACGCACGCTCCTGGTTCCTGATTTCCTATATTATTCACTTGGTTATAATCTATCACCATCATTGTTTATTTGATGCTCAAATAGTCCTTGATTTGGCCAGTGGGAGCCCCCCCTCAGGCTGGTTTCTATGTTCTTTTGAAATCTTTCTTTCTGTGAGCTCTTCTTTACTTTTTGTCACTGTTACATGGTCCCAGGTGGTTATTAGTATCACTTCATAACCACCAAATACTATACAGATTCTCCCGTATTTATTTTTAAAAATGAAAATTTCAAAAGTCCAAAGAACCTCAAAAACGTTGTTCCCTTTTACACCTAAAAAAATTAGGGGGAATCTCGCCTTCCCCCTTCCCCCAGCTTTTTTGGGCATGAAATATATACTTAGATCTCTGGCTGGGGCTTTGGAAGGACTGGTGCCAGGCACTTACGTAGGCACTGGGTTCCAGAGATGGATCCGCCTAGTCCCTGCCCCCAGGCAGTTCCTAGTCTAGATGGGAAGACCAAACCTGTATAGTGCTTTTCACCTCATCAAGTGCTTTCCCATATATAATCTCATTTTAATTCACAGTGCGTGAATTAGAACACTGGGTGGCTCGGTCGGTTAGGTGTCCGACTCTTGGTTTGGGCTCAGGTCATGGTCTTGGGGTCCTGGGATTGAGTCCCGTGCTGGGATCTGTGCTCAGTGGGAAGTCAGCTTGAGGATTCTCTCCCTTTTCTTCTGCCCCTCCTCCTGCTTGCTCAGTCTCTCTCTCTCTCTCAAAAATAAAATAAATTCTAAAAAAAGAAAAAGGTGTCATTCATGTTTGGGTCCACTGGACCTAGTTCAAAGCTTGGTACACAGTAGGTGCTCAATAAATGTCAATTCCTCCTCCCTTTCTCCTAGTACACACACAGGCACGTTCGTTTGCTCTATAAATATTTAAGTTAATGAATGTTCCTTTACACTTGCCTTGGGGCTTTCGGTTTTGTTTCCAGGTAAGAGAAAGAAAAAAATGTGAACTGCTTTCCATTTCTTGGATACATGCACTGTATAAATGTGGGATTATTATTATTGTGGATTACTGAAATACTTTGCTTTATGACTTTCATTTTAATTAGAAGAGGTTGACCTCAGATGGCTTAATACCCAGTCTTTGGTTCTGAAGGGAGCAATATGACATTGGCAGAGCCAGCACTGGATGATCTAAGAGTAATTTTTCTCCTGATTCTGTGACTTGATGCAATAAAACCTCTTACCTGAAAAAACTTAGAGAAATACGTTTGACATATTTCAAATCCTTTCTATAAATTGTTGAAAAGATTTAATATAACTGCTAGTCATAAAATCTTTAATTTGAGTTGACCTTCCACGGTCACAATGCTTACACATGCAGTTTTTATTACTAAAGAATAAATGGTGGATTTCCTGTTATTCGAGGGAATAAAAATGTCCTTCAATCACCTTCTCCTACAGCACAGAGACTGAATGTATTTAGGTCAACTCTCAAAGATAGGAATGATCGCAAAATGGTTTGTAACCTGCAAATGTTCTCTTCTCTGTTATTGCAGGCATCCCTCCTCCTTCTTCTCCTTCTTCTTCTTCCTATTATTTTATTTTACTTTTTATTTTTTTTTAAATAGGCTCCACACCCCACGAGATCAAGACCCAAGCCAAGATCAAGAATTGCATGCTTAACCGACTGAGCCACCTAGGTGCTCCATTATTACTACTTGATTATTTTTATTATTATTTTAAAGCTCTAGCCAGGGATGAGGTTCAGCAAGTTTGGTTTAGGGCAAAATCAATACAGTAAAAATTATTTTTCATCAATTCCTGTTAGAAAGCCTGAGCTATGTTCTAACATAAAAATATGCCCTGACATCTGGGGCCTTGCAGACCCTGGAGAGACCGTCCCTCCCAGGGCTAGCTAACCCTGGGTGCTCAGTCGTTAAGCATCTGCCTTCGACTCAGGTCATGATCCCAGGGTCCTGGGATCGAGCCCTGCATCGGGCTCCCTGCTCAGCGGGAAGCCTGCTTCTCCCTGTCCCACTCCCCCTACTTGTGTTCCTGCTCTTGCTGTCTCTCTCTCTGTCAAATAAATAAATAAATTCTTAAAAAATATATTTCCCTTTGGATTGAAGATAAAACTTTTGGCAAAAGCAATGAAACAGGGATGTGGCTTCATCAGGACACTCTGTCTTTGTTAGGTGATGTCTTGCACTCAGGCTTTGGAGAGGTGTGGTAGAAAGAATGCTGATTTGGGAGTAAGGTAGAATTTGAAATTAGGTGAGTGATCTTAAGAAAATTACTTATACTCTTGGGTCCAGGGGAAGCCAGTATCCAAAATGGCCCCCAGGTTCCTCACCTCTTAGTTTCTAAGCTCTTGTGTGGTTCCCTCTTGCCCTGAATAGGGCTGACCTGTGTAACCAATAAGATGTGAAGGGATGTGTGACTTCTGAGGCTGGGTCATACAAAGACCTTGTAGCTTCTGCCTTCTACTTGCTTTGGTCAATCACACTGAGGCCAACCAGCTACCATGTCTTGAGGACATAAGCAGCCCTGTGGAAAGCTCCATGTGTTGAAAAACTGCCACCTGCTTACACCCTGGCATCCACTGACAGCCATGTGAGTGAGCCATCTTGGAAGCAGGTTCACCAGTTCCAGTCAAGCCTTCAGATGACCCACAGCCCCAGCCAACATCTTGACTACAACCTCATGAGGGATCCTGAGCCAGAACCACCCAGCTCCGCCCATATTCCCGACCCACAGAAACAGTAGAAGAGTTGTTTATTGTTGCTGTAATTTGCCAAGTTTGGGAGGAATTTCTTATGTGTAGCAGTAGATAACTAACACAGAGCCTTAGTTTTCCATCCACTGAAGTGGGGCTTAATCCAGCCCTGCGTGGTTGTGAAGAGGATTGAACGGGATGAGATGTACAAGCAATTTTTTTTTTTAGATTATTTATTTATTTATTTGTCAGAGAGAGAGCACACACAAGCAGGGAGAGTGGAAGGCAGAGGGAGAAGCAGGCTCCCTGCCGAGCAGGGAGCCCGATGTGGGGCTCGATCCCAGGACCCCAGGATCATGACCTGAGCCGAAGGCAGACGCTTAACCGACTGAGCCACCCAGGCGTCCCTGTACAAGTAATTTAATGCAAGTCTTGGCACACAGTAGTTGGTTGATATCTGGTGCTTAGATCTTTGTAACACTCCTGTGATGCTTTGGACCCATTGTCTCCATGCCCTTGATCACAAGGGTTTTCCCACTTTGCCGAGTGTACCTTTTGAGCGCTAAACCTTTGTGGTCTTCCTTTGCTTTTTTTTTTTTTGTAAGGAAGGAGCACTTAGATGTTTAATCTGTCACAAATAAGTTAATGCCTCTAACACTCCCTGTCTTCCTGCTGTAACTTCTTTATTGATAGCTATTTCACTCCTGCTACACTTAGCTCATTTCCTGCTTTTTTGACTCAGTTCACTCCCAATTCTGTACAGTATATTATATTTTCTTAAAATGAAGGCTACTGTACATACAAGAAACAGCTGAAAGTTCCAACTGCATTTCCTCCCTAAAGAGGTCTCCGTTTACACACCTCCTGCACTGTGTTTACATTCAGGAGCAAATCAGATCCTGGAGGTGCGTGACACTGTAGGGGACAATGTCTGGGGTCCACTCACCCGTGGACCGCTGAGGTCTGCGTGTGGCCCGTGCAGACTAAGCACTCATGGAAAGACTTAACTTTCCTAATGCAGTTTTCGGATTGGGTGCATTCTCTCTTCTTGGGCCAGGCTTGAATCTGAAATTTAACCAAGATGATTCTAGAGCCTTCCTTTGTGAATAAATGCCACCTTCATATAATGTAGGCTTTATTATTATTCACGTCTGGTGAGGCCAACAGATCAGGAGAGGGCTGTCCTTGAAAAGAGGGTTTGTTACAGTTTCCCAGAGGCAGGTGCACTTCCCTCCCCTACACACAATCCTCACCAGGGTGGGGGGCACACAGGGAAGCACCAGGGTCAGCCACAGGCAGAGGGAGGAAGAGAAACATGTGCACAAGAAACTTTCTTGTGGTTTCTGCAGGAACAGAATGAGTATGGCAGGATAAAGATTAGGCTGGCTAGTTTGAAGGACTTCAGCAGGCCCTGGGGTGTAAGTGCTATCTCTAGTGCATCTGGCACTTAACCCTGGGGTGATTAGGGCAGGAGAACAGTGGTCCAGAGTGTGAGTGTCCAATAAAGGAGGTGGCTGGCATATGGGCTCTGGATTGGCCAGTTTGTGTATGAAAGGCACGCTCAGCAGTCTGGTGGTTTCCTGTCTCTAAGAATTAGCTAGCCCTGGGAGAGACGGTCTCTCCAGGGTCTGCAAGGCCCCAGATGTCAAAACATCAGAAACACACGGTTAATAAAAAAAAAAAGTCCATCACTTAACATTAGTTAATATATTATAAAATGTACCTTTTGATTTTCAAGAACGGTAACTATTTGTATATTGTATGTATATGTATATTTTACCACTTGGTCTGGATTGAAGGTTTTGTTGTTGTTTTAATACCATATATTTAAGCCTCCTGCTAATGGGTTATATTTGGAGAAGGAATCATTATGCAGTGGAGTGCAGGAAAACTCAGCCCTTTCCCCAGGTGGGAGAGCTGGGATCCCAAACTATGTCTATGGCTCAGGGTAGGGATATTTATGTTGAAAACATTGGCTAATGGGCGCCTGGGTGGCTCAGTCGGTTAAGCGACCGCCTTCGGCTCAGGTCATGATCCAGGAGTCCCTGGATCGAGTCCCGCATCGGGCTCCCTGCTCGGCGAGGAGCCTGCTTCTCCCTCTAACCCTCCCCCCTCTCATGTACTCTCTCTCTCTCATTCTCGCTCTCTCAAATAAATAAATAAATCTTTAAAAAAAAAAAAAAAGAAAGAAAACATTGGCTAGCTTCCATGATGTGTTTCTTCTCTTATTTGTCAGCTGGTAATTCATATAGAACCTGCCTGGCAGGGTACAGGTTTGTGACCCCTTGGCCTCATCAGGAAAGTAGTCTGGGAGGGGAGGAAGAGACATGACCATGGATGGGGTTGGGCAAAATGCTCTGGGATGTTCCTTTCATCCCGATTGTCTGGTTTGACCAAATGTTTCACCTGTTAATCTCATTTTCTTCTCCCCTCTCAATACAGTATACATACTGGAGTCATGTTCTAAAACATTCGGTAATTGTTTTTGCCCAAAGGCACACTTTGACGTCTAAGTACATGTTAACATTTCACGCACCAGCCTGATGGACCTGACCGCCAAAGTTCCCTTTTCCTTGTATGACGGCCAGACTGAAGGAAGACACGCTTGGGTGTGGAGCAGAGCTGAGTGGTTTTGACAGCCCCTCTAGCAGACGTGTTTTGGGGAACAATTCCTTTCTCATGCAAAGCAGCCCAGAGACCTGAGCAGACCAGCGACCTGAGCAGACGCATTCATTTGCCCTAATCTCATCTGAAGTCTCCCAGGAAATAACCTAAACACAAACACAGGGTGTTTCCCACATCACTTTTCTTCAAAGCACTTTACCTCCCGATCTTCTAATCAAACTTCACAGCTTGCTCGGGAAGGGAAGATGGTTTTCTTCATGTCCTGGTGCCCGCAAGGCAGGCCAACACAAGGCAATGAAATAAGGAGCAGAAGGCTTGGTTTGGTCCCCATCTTCTCTCTTTGAATCTCTTATGGATGTCTGGGGCTGGTGGTCATATTCCTTAATCTATGAGCTAAAGTCTGCACCTGTAGCCATTGGCAACTTAGACTTTCTAGACTCTGTCTAAACCCTAGCAATGTAACTTTGGGTCAGCATAAATTTTGTTTGAGTCTTTATAAAATAGGAATAGCAATCTGTTGTCATGGGATTACTGGAGAGATAAAACTAGATAATGAAGATGAAGATGAAGATATTTGGCATCAATTCATAGTCAGACATGAATTCGTTCAAGCAGAACAACCAACCAACAAACAGACCAACCAACCCGACAAACAAACCCAACAGCATCATCATTATCGTCTTTATCAACAACAACAGAGTGATTTGATCCAATCGGTTCAGTGGCCGTCAGAAAAACATCACGACAAATCAGACAGGAGGGTTGCTGTCCCTGGCTGTCGTTGGGGTGGGTGGCTGTGCAAGGCAGTGATGGATGTGTGGGGACTTACTGCTCTGCAGCCACAAAGCCTGAGCTCAGAGCTCAGCTTCACCACTTCCCAGATGGGTGATCCTGGGCCAGATACATAACTGCTTCGTGCCTCAGTTTTCCTGCCTGTAAAATGGCCATAAGAGTAGCACCTGCTTGGGATGCCTGGGTGGCTCAGTCAGTTAAGCGTCTGCCTTCAGCTCAGGTCATGATCCCAGGGTCCTGGGATCAAGTCCCAAATTGGGCTCCTTGCTCAGCAGGGAGCCTGCTTCTCCCTCTGCCTGCAGCTCCCCCTGCTTGTGCTTTTGCTCTCTCTGACAAATAAATAAATAAGTAAAATCTTAAAAAAAAAAAAAAAGGGGTAGCACCTGCTTTGTAGGAGTGTTGTGAGGACAGACGTGCTAACTCACCCAAGGAACTCGGCTTGGTTCCTGCCACCTGGGCAGGGCTCCATCACCATCAGACTTTATAACTGCAAACCTGGCCCAACTCCTCCCTGTTACTGTTTTGTGGACCAGGCTTTCTCCAAAGGCATGAAAAATCGCAGAGAGGGGCATTAAGATCACCACAAATTAGAGCCACGGGGGAGCCAGGAAGTGGCTTGACTGGATCGTGTAGTTCCGTCAAATGTAAACCGACTAGCTAAATACCCGCCCTGCAAAAAAGAAAACAAAACAAAAAACAGTGTGAAGATTAATATGTCAGGAAACAATTCCTTTAAATGCCCTTCACAAGCTTTGGGCCATGGCACATGGAAGGCGAGAGAAACCATCTAGCGCCACAGGACTGTGAGACGTGGGGCCGCCCTGGGGAAAACAAGGCATGGAGGGTCAACTCCACAGCTCTCCAGGTATCAGCCAGTTACTAGGAAAGGCCAGAGAGGTTTGGCAAATTCTTATTTGAAAAGAGACCTTTTTGACCCAACTGAAGGCTCTCAAAATGGTGAAGGAGATTCATCAAATTGTTTCTGGCAAAGACCATGAAAACGAGAGAATTTAACTGAAATTAGGAACGTGTGAAAAACGAGCCAAACAACCTGAGGGGATTCTTAGCATCCACGTGGGTTATGTTACAAAGCCAAGGAGAAGCTGAGGAGCAAGAGATAAGAACGCTTTGGCCACCAAGTAGCAGTGGATGGGAGTGTGAGGCAGCTCGGGGGAGAAAACCATCTGTATGAATGGTGCTGAGATCAGCACTCAGCATTTGCTGAGTCCCTAGCCGGGGTCACACCCAGTTTAAAGCACTTCACGTCAATCAACTCATTTAAAATGATCAACAACCTAATAGGTAGGTAGTCTAGAACCAAGGCACAGAGACTGTTTGAATTCCTCCAGGATTTGAATGGAGGCTGTGTGAAGCTGGGACCCAACTCCCCACCACTCCCCTGAATCACACTACCTTGGTGGGGCCATCAGGAAGGTGAAGAGTATGTCACTTGGTGGCTTGCCAGGGGATCTTGATCAGGGGAACAAAGCAAGCTGGTGACCAGCCTGTTCCATCTCAGAGGGAAGCCTCTAGACCCTTCAACGTGGAAGGAAACACACAGACCTCCTCCTCCGCCCCCTTCCTCTCTTAACTTGTTAATAGGGACAATTTCAAGGCCGCGACTGGGTGGCTCAGTCGTTAAGCGTCTGCCTTCAGCTCAGGTCATGATCCCAGGGTCCTGGGATGGAGCCCCGCATCAGACTCCCTGCTCAGCAGGAAGCCTGCTTCTCCCTCTCCCACTCCCCCTGCTTGTGTTCCCTCTCTCGCTGTGTCTCTCTCTGTCAAATAAATAAATCTTTAAACAACAACAACAACAACAACAACAACAAATATGGACAATTTCAAATATATACCCCTAATCTGTTTCAACAATTACCAGCCATTTTCAATCTCATTTTATCTATCCTTGTTTTCTTCTTCTGGAGTATTTTAAAGCAAATCCCGGATATCACGTTGTCTCACCAGTACGCACATATGTTGAACAGATCGGGGATTTAAAGAAAACCATAACTGCCATGTTATTATCATACCTAATAAAATGAACAACGGTTCCTTAATATCAGCCAATATCCAGTCCATATTCAAGTTTCCCCAATTGGCTTAAAAATGTTTTTACAACGGATTTGTTCAAACCAGAATCCAAATAAGGGCCACCCATTGTATTTGACCGTTAAGAGTTTTTAAGTCTCTCTTTAAGAACAAAACAAGGGGCGCCTGGGTGGCTCAGTCGATAAAGCATCCCACTCTTGATCTCAGGGTCATGAGTTGAAGCCCCACATGGGGCTCCACGCTGGGAGACTACTTTAAAAAAAAAGTAACAAAACAAAAAAAACTCAGCCTTTTAACTTCGGAGCAACTTAAGATTCAAAGAAAAGTTACAAAGCTAGTGCAGAGTCCAGTTTTCTTTGATGTTAACATGTTACACAGCCATGATACATTTCAAAAGTAAGGAATTAACATCGATATGTTACTATTAACTAAACTTCGGTTTATTGGAATTTCATCTATTTTTCCACCAAGGTCCTTTTTCGGTCCCAGGATCCAATCCAGGGTCCCACGTTGCATTTGGTATGTCTCTCGTAATCTATAATGGTCTGCCTTTTTTTCTTCATGCATTGATGTTTGGAGGTTGTTGGGTCAACTGGCCCATAGAATGCCCTGCATTTGGACTTTGCCGATTACTTCCTTCTGGTGTTTGACTTGTTTCTCTGTCTCCCATATTTCCTATAAATTAATGGTTACGTGTAGAGGCTTGATTAGATTGAGCCTCCTTTTTTTTTTTTTTTAATTTTTTTTAAAAGATTTTATTTATTTATTTGACAGGGAGAGGCACGCGAGAGAGGGAACACAAGTAGAGGGAATGGGAGAGGGAGAAGCAGATGCGGGGCTCGATCCCAGGACCCTGAGATCATGACCTGAGCCGAAGGCAGACGCTTAACCGACTGAGCCACCCAGGTGCCCCCCCCTTTTTTTTTTAAAGGGCGGAATTCTTTGTGGATGGTGCTTTGTACTTCCTGCTGCATCACATTATGTCACACAATGTCTGGAGATCCCACTTTCAGTAAGTTCTGGAGGATCGTTTTATTTTTGTTTATTTAAAAATTTTTAAAGATTTTATTTATTTATTTGAGAGAGAGAGAGAGCATAAGCAGGGCAAGTGGAAGAGGGAGAGGGAGAAACAGGCTCCCAGCTAAGCAGGAAGCCCCACATGGTGCTTGATCCCAGGACCCTGTGATCATGACCTGAGCCAAAGGCAGGTGCTTAACCAACTGAGCCACCCAGGCGCCCCTGGAGGGTCACTGTAAACTCACATTGCATGTTTGTTCTATCTACCGTTGCACTTTTGAAAAAAACAAGTGTTTTTTCTTCGTTTGATTAGCTTTTTTTTTTTTGGTCTTAGACAGATTTTTTTTTTCCTGATCAACTCTTACCAGGGCCAAAGTATTGATGCTAGTCATTCTACCCTTAAGATAAACATGCTTCAAGGTCTTCATCATTATCTATGGTGAGAAGTTTGCAGAACGGAGCCAAGACAACCTTTGTTCTTCAGAGAGACTCTGCAAATGTGCAAGTGTCAGGGGTTGAGCTGTCCCTGGAGTGTAAGAGGTGAAATGCAATCTGCAGCCTCACAGGAGAGCAACCTTGAGCAGTGGAACAGCCATAGGACACAGATCAGGACCCTGCCAAGAGCTGGCTGACTGTGGCCAAATTCAGGGCCATCAGGTTCAACTATGTGTGCTGCATAAACCTGGGGCAAATCATTCCCATGGATTGCAAAGTGAATGGCACCTCCTGAAGTTGTGCAGTCTACAACCTACACAAACATATATGGCCACCCTGAAAAGTTATGCAGCTCTCTGTGGGTCCCAGTTTTATCTTTTATGAACTGGCTGCACCAGGGTCCTGGCAGGAAACAGAATGGATCCTGGATGGTTCAAATGAAGAGGCTTCAGTGAAGGGGGACTTATAGGCGTATGGGCAGGGTTAAGGGAGCAAACCAGGAATGGGGAAGCATGTTGGGACTGATACTGTTGGGGCCTACTGGGAGCTGGAGCATGGAAGAGGCCTCTAGCAGCAGCTGGAGCCTGGGAAAGACAGGTTATTGTCACAAACTTGGGTCTGAAGCTGGGAGGGAGCAAGGAAGATGTACCCCCAGCTCTCACTGCCCCCCTGGTCTCCTCTCTTTTGCTGATTCCTCCCACTGGCTGGACTAAAGGCAGCCAGGCAATGCAGTCTGAGGTTCAGCCTCCCAGGCTCAGAGTGCAGCAGAGAGGGGTGGCCAACAGAAAAGCCAGCACTTTAGGGCCCTTGGGATTGGATATTAGATCTAAGACCCCTTACAATTCACGATTCACCTTCCACATTGCTTTCAAGCTTCACCCTTGTCCCTCCTCTGGCTTCCCCTGATATGTAGAATGATCTGAACCCCCCCTCCCCACTCCCTCCTCCCGCTTACTCCATTCCTGCCACACCAGCCTCTTCGCTCCTCCTGAACCTGTCACATTCTAGCATTTGCTATTCCCTCCCCTTGGAGCATCTCATGCGCCTCCTTCCCATCATTAAAGTCTCTGCTCCAGTATCACTTCCTCCCAGAGGCCAGCACCCACATCTCCATCTAAAGCAGGGTCCTCCATCCCTCCTAACACCTCAAGTTTAGAAATGGAATCCCTGTGTTGCTTTTTTGATTACTGTCCAAAGCTCTGAGCAGAGTGTAAGCATCTTGATGTCAGGGCCTTGTTTATCTCGTTCACGAGACACAACAGTGGGTTCCTTTCCAATGGTTTTCTAGGACATAGGCAATTCTTTCTTCCTCCCTTAAGTTATTCTATTGGTTTTGTTAGGGGTATTCTTTCAAGCGACTCCCCTGTTGCAAAGAAAAAAGATTCTTTTAAAAAAAAAATATTTTATTAGGGTGCCTGGGTGGCTCAGTTGTTAAGTGTCTGCCTTCGGCTCAGGTCATGATCCCGGGGTCCTGGGATCGAGCCCTGCATCGGGCTCCCTGCTCAGTGGGAAGCCTGCTTCTCCCTCTCCCCTGCCCCTGCTTGTGTTCCCTCTCTCGCTGTGTCTCTCTCTCTGTCAAATAAATAAATAAAATATTTTTTAAAAATTTTATTTGTTTGAGAGGGAGAGAGCGAGAGCACAAGCAGGGGGAGCGGCAGGCAGAGGGAGAGGGAGAAGCAGGCTCCCTGCCGAGCAGGGAGCCCGACGTGGGGCTTGATCCCAGGACCCCGGGATCATGACCTGAGCTGAAGGCAGCACTTGACCGACTGAGCCACCCAGGCGCCCTGATTTTGAATTTTCTAATAGCCACATTCAAAACATTTAGGAGAAATAAGGAAAATCCATATTAATGATTTTATTTATCCCAATATATAAAAATGTGATCATTTCAACATTAGAACTAATATAAAAGTTATCAGTGAGATATTTTACATTCTTTTTCTTTGTATTTATTAAAGGGTTTAAAATTATTTTTAAGTAATCTCTGCACCCAACGTGGGGCTCAAACCCACAACCCCGAGATCCAGAGTCGTAGGCTCCACTGACCGAGCCAGCCCAGCGCCCCTTTCACATTCTTTTTAGAATTTGGAGTGAATTCTTCAAATCCTGGTGCATATGCTCCACTTGCAGCCCATCTCAGTGTGGACCAGCCACCTCTCAAGAGCTCGACAGCCGCGTGTGCTGGTGGCTACAGCAATCGGTCAGGGGGTTTCGGGGGATTCTCTCTAATTCTCTCTAATCTGCTCCCTCATCACCACCTGGGCTCATCTTCTAGCTGCGCTCCGAACACTTCTCTGCAAGAGCCTCTCCAACCACCTCCAACCTTCCTTCCTTGCTCCTCTTTGCTCTACCTTCTGCAGCCAGAGAGAGCTTCCTAAATGCACACCGGATCATTCCTGGCCTCTGTTTAAACTCCATCGGGGGTCCCCCGTCCCCTGTGAGTGGAGCAACTTTGGCCTCCAGTGATGTGTCCCTGCTGGCGCAGCCCAGCTGGCCTCACCTCTGACTCTCGCTCACGTCTTCCCTGCTCGGCTGCCTCGGGTACCAACCCTGTGGGTTCACTTATCTGTCTCCCCGGCTCCTTAGGACAGGGATTGTGCCTTTCGCCTCTGGGTTCTGGGCACCAAGCACCATACGATCTCACCTTAGCTGCCACAATTTCCCGACCCTGTGTATGTGCTCTGGGATTTCTGTATACAAACTTTGTGGATGTGGCTTCCTCTGGGATTTATGTATATAAAAGGAAGCAGTGACAGATGATTCTAGAAAGGTAGTTTGGGGCCAGGTTGTGAAGGACTTTGAATGCCAGGTCAAGGAGAGTTCAGACTTTATTCTGTAGATAATGGGGAGCCATTGCGAGTGTTTGAGGGAGAGCAGCCGGGGCAGGGGATGAGTCCAAGAGGGACTTTTGGCCTCAGGCTTAAAGTGAGATCAAATCCAAATCCTTGGCACCCCCTGCAAAGACCTGGGAGGGAATGACATGATCTGCTTTCTAGAACCATCTTTTCTGAAGGCCACTTAGGGATGGGTTGGGGGGGAGGAAGTGAGGCAGAGAACGGCACATGTTGAGCTTCTGTAGGTGGGTGCCTTCTCTAATATTATATGTGAGGACGTATGTAGGCAGGAACTTTCCTAGTGATCCTAGGTGGGAGTACCCTTTCGGAAACTGAAGTTCAAGAAGGTTAGGACAGTTGTCCCCAGCACCCCGTAGTACTAAGTGTCTGAGCCGGGGTCCCGTTGGACCTGGATGCCTACAGGAGGCAGGGCAGCTTCTGTGTGGCACCAGCAGGTGCACCCCAGACTACAGGGCTGCCTTCTCCATGGGGGAATCTCTCTGGGTGGCTTTGGTGCCAGCTCGCGGACCAGACGGGAAGTGCCTCCGAGTGGAGCCAGATGGCAGCACAGGGCTTTGAAACAAAACAGTTTACTTACTTTGACCCCCTACTCCCCTATAAGATTCAAAATTATTTTTCTACTTGGACCTTAGTTAATACACAATATTACATGGATTTCAGGTGTACAACAGCAATCCGACACTTACAGATATTATGAAATAGTTACCCTCTGTCACCATATGAAGTTATTATGATATATTGACTATATTCCCTATGCTGTACTTTTTTTTTTTTAAGATTTTTATTTATTTATTTGACACAGAGAGAGAGACAGCAAGAGAGGGAACACAAGCCGGGGGAGTGGGAGAGGGAGAAGCAGGCTTCCCGCCGAGCAGGGAGCCCGATGCGGGGCTCGATCCCAGGACCCTGGGATCATGACCTGAGCCGAAGGCAGACGCTTAACGGCTGAGCCACCCAGGCGCCCCTATGCTGTAATTTTCATCCCCGTGACTTATTTATTTTATAGCTGGAGGTCTGTGGCTCTTAATCCCCCTCCCCTCCGTTGCCCACCCCCATACCCACTCCCTTCCAGCAACCACCAGTTGAGCTCTCTCTCTCTCTCTCCCATAAGACTCTGATTAAATTGACACGGTCTTCTGGTTACAACCAATGCCTTAGCTTTCATAATGCCTTAATTTTAAAAATCCTAGAATTAATTTTTGGCTCTCCTTAGCATGAAAAGCTTTCCCTCAAAGCCTTTAATTCTGCAGCCCCCTATTTTTCCAATCAAAGGAAACTCTACGGGACTTTCATGGTCTTAATTAATGACTCTCTAATCAGAGTTCCACTCTGCCTGCTTTATCTCTCCTTCCTAGCCGCCCCCCCCCCCCCCCCCCCCCCCCCCCCCCCCCCCCC
>NC_058407.1:168704436-168796431 GCF_002201575.2 Neomonachus schauinslandi | reverse complement strand
CCTTGTTTCAGGAGTTTGGATAGAGATGTGAGGGGGGCAGGCACCAGTCCCTCTTGGAATGAATGGCGAGTTCCTTCTTTGGTCTGGTCATCCACAGGACACACCTGCCATTTCCATCTGTGGCTCTCTTTTTCTTTGTCACACACAAAGAAATAAAGAACACACAGCAAACAGTTGTTGCCCAGGGCCCAGAACTTGCATGAATGTCCTCCAGAGGCCAGCCCTGGGAGGGCAGCTTGGCCCCCAGCTCTCTTCTTCCTGGGGGCGTGGGAGAAGTCAGCAAATGATTCACTGATTTGCTGGGATATTCAGCTTATATTGGCTAAACCTTGCCTGAGTGTGAGACTGTTAGGCCCAGGGATAGAGAGATGAGCGGGAAATGACATTTGGTTTTGGTGCAGTGTGTTGGAGGGGAGATGGCCAATGTGTTAAGAAGTAAGCATGGCCAGGGAAGATGGGTGTGGGCATAGAAAGTTGTGGAAAGGTCTCTGGAAGCACCGAATGGGCATCAGTCCTAGTTGGAGAGATTGGTAAAGTGTTGGAGCCTAGAGGAGGCTCACGGGGCAGGTGAGGAGACAGACCGAGGGTGGGAGCATGTCTTAGTCCATTCGAGCTGCTGTAACAGAACATCACAGACTGGGGGTCTTATAAACAACAGACATTTATTTTCCACAGTTCTGGAGACTGGGAAGTCCCAGACCGAGGTGCCGGCAGATTCGGGGTCTGGTGAGAGCCTGCTTCCTGGTTCATAGAGGTCTGTTTCCTCACGTGGCAAAAGGGGTAAGGGGAGCTCTCTGGGGTCTTTCTTATAAGAGCACTAATCCCCATACAGGAGGCTCCACCTTCTTGACCTAATCACCACCCAAAGGACCCGTCTTCTAATACCACTGCCTTGGGGTGAGGATTCCAGCATGTGAATTTGTAGGGGACAGAAACATTCAGTCTGTAGCAAAGGGCATTCAAGACAGAGGGGAGGGGTCTGTAAAGATCTCAGCCCGTGGAGGGAATGCGAGTGTCGCTCTGGGGCTGGAGCACGGGGAAGGGGTGTGTGGAACTGGGGAAGGACAGGCAGGGAATGGATGAAAGAGTCATCCAGAATAGACCAGATGTGGAGACCCCATCAGATACAGGGCAGGGGGACTGCATTTCAGGGGGCTGGGAAGTGTGTGCATGCTGGAGGAGATCCAGGGGTGGGGGTTGGCCCACAGGGTTGTAGAGGGGCAAGTGGGGGTTGATGTCCCTCCTGGGCTCTGCGGGCTGAGCCTGGGTGGGGGTGTGTCCATCCAGAAACTAGGGGGCACCTGTCCCTAATTCACGCAAGCGTGGACAAGCAGTGACCCCAGAGAGTGGAGTGCAGCTTTGAACCTGCCGAGTTTGAGGGCTGTGGGAAGGTGAGGATGCAGATGTCTGGGGGGTGGCCCATGTCCTCCCCGAGGACTGGGCGTTCAGAGCAACGGGACCCTGTCAATGGTCACCCGGGTCCAGGGCTTGCCCTCTGTCATGCCAGGCTTTTGCACGCACCTTCTCTTTGTTCCCCCATCTGCAATCCCCACTCCCACTCAGCCCTCTGACTTTGGACCTCCTTCTATGAAGAACTTGGCTCCCTACTGTCACCCCTAGCCCTGAGCCTGGTCCCCCAATCCCACAAACAACTCTTCCTCATGGGTTTCCCCGTGAGCCCCGGCTTCCAAGGTGGCCTGGAGGTGAGGATGAAATCCTAGAGTCGGGGTGGGGGAATGGGGGAGAAAGGTGTTGGGGGACGGGCCACAGAGCAAGGTAAAGCCCTCACTCACCTGGACAACTGCCTTTGTGGGCGGCGGGGGGGGGGCGGCTTCTTTCTGGCTCTCGAGAGGTTCGTGCGTGCACACGTGTGTGGTACCCGGTGTGCGCACAGGTGTGTGGAGCTGGGCAGACACCTTCTGCTGCATCCCAGCCCCTCCACCCCGAGCCCTTCAGCACTGCATATAATCCTGCCCTTGCCCCTCACCCTGCTCCGGCTCCCCCTGCCCTCCCTGCCTCTCCAGAGCTCACATGGATTTCCCCGCCACCAGACCCCCCAGCCTCCTCTGAGCTGCTGACTTTGGATCACATGGCATCAGGGACCATGTTTCTTCATTTGCATCCTTCCCACAAGGGTCCCGTAAGTGCATCTGAGGGTGAAACTGGTGTCTAACCTGGCTGGCCACATCCAGGGCCTAAGCACAGAGCCTCACCTGTGTCTCTGGGCTCGTCATGTGTCAGGATCTGCTCAGTGAGAGCGACAGACCCAGCTGGTCAAGTGAAAGAGAGGGACGTGACCGAGATCCTGCAAAGAGGCCGATGGACAGGCACCAGAAGGTGCAGTCTTGCCTGTCGGAGATAATTTTCTAACCACCTCTGCAGGGCCAAGGGCCCCTTTGCACGAAGCCATACCCCCTCATCTCTCTTTGCCCAGAAGTGGTGTAGTCCCTTCTGCTCAAGCCTACTGGCCAGAGCTAGTCACATGGCCCTGCCCGGCTGCAGGGGTGCTGGTGAGGGAGGACAGCAGATCCAGACGTTGGTGAGCACTAGTACATCTCCCAGATTTACTCAGGCCCATTTGGGGGAAATTCCTCCATCCATTAGATGCCCTGAATCAGTCTCCACTTACTCACCTGACTCACAAAGTTCTTCCTCATGTTCAACTGACCTTGCCCATCCATTGGCCTCCAATTCCTCCTTGAGGCTCAAAGAACACGTTTAATTCTGTTTCCCCGCATGGCTTGGGAGATCTGGATCACTTCCTGCTGGTCTTCCTTCCTCCAAGTCCAGCATCCCTCCGGAGGCCACTCTTACCCGCCCGGGGCAAAGCTCCCCATCACAGACCCTCAGCTTGGGCACTTGTGGGAGGCACATCATGATGCGGAATCATCGTGTCTGAACACCCCACCGTCTTCATACCTGGGCCAGGGTAATGCTGGTATGACCAGCACTCTCCTGGGTGTTGCCTCTTTCTCATTTTATAATTTCAGTCCCCTGCAATGGACTGTACATTTGTGTCCCCCCAACCCCAATTCATTCGGTGAGATCCTCACCCCTAGTGCCATCGTATTAGGAGGTGGGGCCTTTGGGAGGTGCTTGTCTCACGAGGGTGGAGCCCTCCCCGAACAGGACTAGTGTCCTCATAAAAAGAGGCCCCAGCGGGCTCCTTGTCGCCTCTGCCATGTGAGGACACAGCAGGGAAGATGGCCATGCATGAACCGGGGAGCGTCCCTCCCCTGACACCAAGTCTATCAGCACCTTGATCTTGGACTTCCAGCTCCCAGAACGGTAAGAAATAAATTTCTGTTGTTTATAAGCCCCCTAGTCTATGGTATTCTGTTATAGCAGCAGATGGAGCCCACCAAGGCATCGGGTTTCTTTACCACAGAGCCATCTCGGTAAGCTCTTTGGGAAGCACTGTTTGAGCTGTGGCTACATTAGGGAGCAAACTGATCACCACATGAGTTGAGTTTTCGGTGTTGGCGACTGGGCAGACTCCTTATTTTTTGGTGTTTTTTAGGTTTTATTTTTGACCCTTTTTTTGGTTTGTTCTCCTTTCTTTCTTTCTTTTTTTTAAAGATTTTATTTATTTATTTGAGAGAGAGAGAATGAGAGAGAGCACATGAGAGGGGGGAGGGTCAGAGGGAGAAGCAGACTCCCTGCCGAGCAGGGAGCCCGATGCGGGACTCGATCCCGGGACTCCAGGATCATGACCTGAGCCGAAGGCAGTCGCTTAACCAACCGAGCCACCCAGGCGCCCGGTTTGTTCTCCTTTCAAACCTCTGTTTGAGATCATGGGCTCTTGTGATAGGCATCCAATTTGCTGTCTTCTGAACATCTATTTCTTTGGGGAAACGGGTAGGCTTACACCTGCAGGTCTGCTGGGCAAAGAAGTGACCCCTTTTATAGAGCCTGGCTGGATGCCTGGGGCGGGGGGATGTACGGGGAAAGAAAAATTCAGGGTTCAAAGCTTCCAGAATAACTATGTTTTGCTCACGTTCTGGCCTGGCCAAGGACAGAAACCTTGGCCAGAACAAAGAAGCCCTTCTACTGTGACCATCCCGCTACCTTGAGTCAACACAGCCCATTTCTGTGCTGCCCTGGGATCCGGAACAGCTGGGATTATGGGCTGCCTGAGAAATCAGTGTGAAAGCCTACATTGCCTCCCTAAACTCCTCGTGTGTGGGGGGTGGGGCTGCAGAATCCATGTCCAATAGGGCACTCGGGGGGAGGGGGAGATTTCTGTTTTAGATTAACAGGAGGATTTATCATGCCAGAAGGTCAATATTTACCTTGGCTTCAGCTTGATGAGTATTTACTTCTCTGCTCAGTGGCTCATTCTGCTGACTCCGGCAGAACAGAAGATCTGCTTTTTGTCTGCGGAAAAGGATGCCGACTGATATTTTCTTATCAGAAAGGCCCGGTAACAGAGTTACGGAGGATCCCCCTAGTCAAGTGTGTATGTGTGTGTGTGGGGGGGGTAGTCTCCTTCCACCAAGAAATCTGATCCCTCTTTGTGTATTTGGGGGGTGCCACAGGCACGGCTGTGGAATATCGAGACTAGTGCTTGGTGACACGCAGACAAGGCCAGCCAATCAATTCTATGCTTGAGGACCACTCAGTTCTAACGGTACTGCCTGGTCCTTTATTTTGGGGGTGCTCACACCTTCCCACTGTTGCCACCCACCACAAGTATGTTTTATCTAAAAAAATAACACAAACTGCACATTCTACACAATAACATCCCCATATTTGTTTTATTTTGAAAATTTTTATTTATTTTTATTTTTTATTTTTTAAGCAGGCTCCTTGCCCAACGTGGGGCTTGAACGCACAACCCTGAGATCAAGAGTCGGATGCCTTACCGACTGAGCCATCCAGGTGCCCCTCCCCTATGTGTTCTAAAATAAAGTTTTGTTTTAAATTGTTGACCACAGAATAAGACATAATGGGTTTATCCCAGGGCTCCAAGAGTCATCTGAGAAAGCTCTGCACACTCTGGGATATGAGCCTCCTGATCAGCCCTACCCTGGGGGTTTGAGAAGGGTGGTGTTCTTCAGTTTTATCCCTCACCAAAGCCTTGCAAATTATCATAATTAACATTTACTGAGCATTGTAAGGTGTTACCCGCAGCATCCAGGCACTTCATGTGAATAATTCATTAAATTCTTTTAGCAAACCCATGCATTAGGTGCTGTTACTATTATTGATTTTACAGATGAGGATGCTCAGAGAGGTTAGGTAACTTGTCCAAGGTCACACAGCTGGTACTTGTTGGAGCTGGACTCTACTCACTGGTGTTGGGGGGCGGGGAGTTTAGAGTGTGATGCCTCGAACCCTTCTCCATTCTTCTTGGCTCCCAGGGCCCTGCTGCTGGGGAGGGGATGCAGCAGCTGAAAATCTTGCCTTCAGGAGTGACAGCTTGATAAGTTTGGGTATATCCACAGCTGCCTTGGAGAGAGGAGTGGAGGATGAAGGGAAAAGTGAGTTACTGAAGACCAGAACTGGAAAGATCTTCAGAGACAAGCCAATCCACTTTTCACTTTACAGATAAAGGCGCTAGGGGTCAAGGGGGACCAGAGAGGGGAGTCTACTCCAGGTCATCAGCAAGTTAGTGGGGGAGCCAGCGGGGGACCCTGGGGCTTCTGGGTCTGGCTAGGGTGGGAGACATCATATTTCTTTTCTTGATTGTATGCATCTTTGTCTTTTTATCCCTTACCATCTAAATGGAACTTCTTCTTGTGCGCAGAGCATGTGTCCAAACTGCTGCTTGCCTTTTGCCACTTTAAAGCCTTCCTAAAGAATAGCGCAAGCGCCCTGGAGGGGACAACCATGTTACCTGTTTCTCTATTAGCCTTCACTGCATACGGCACGGCACGGGACACAAGAAGTTGACTGCTTCGCGGTCATGGGGCCGGAATGAACTTTCTTGTCCTGGATATGAAGGGAAGGACCAACCTCAGACAACTGCCCCAGTCCTGAAGCTGCTGGGATGAATTAATTCTTTTCCTACAGCTTTTCATCCTAAAAGAATCCTGCAGAATATGGAGTAGTGGTATCCTGTCCTCTCCTACGTCCCTCTAGTTGGGGTGCAGCCTGTGGCCCTGGAAAAAAATGACGTTAAGATAAAAAGGAAATTCTTAAAAAAAAAAAAAAAATCTTGTTCTCTTCCTGTCACCCCTGCAGTATAAAAGTCATTTACAATCACATGGAATTTCTCTTGTCTCATTCTGAAAGTAAAGGAGAGGAAGAAGAAAGACAGAATGTTTACAGATTCCTGGGAGATGGGGAATGACCTCATCACTTACTGGGAGTTAGCCAACTGTCCAGGGAGCACAGATCAGTTTTGGGGAAGGCCCTGAAATTCCCCTGATACCCCAAATTCTCCAAATCTTTTAAGTCTTGAGAGAGGGATGGAGGGTAAGATGAAAAGGAAGTCATCCCAGGTCCAAGTGACACTTCCCATTATGGGCTGCCCACTCTGAGATGGACTCATCATCCATCCTGAGTCCTGTTCAGAGACTCGGGACTTGGGAAGTGTGGGCATGCCGTTGAGAAGGCCTCGGCAGGATTTGAGGGAACTGAGTGGAGAAAGAGGGGGTAGTTTGGGGGAGAGGGTGAAGCGGGTTGGATATGATATTTTGGGATATATACTCAAGGGGGTACCAACGGGATATGTAAGCAAGAGGGCAAAAGCCACAGGAGTGGGCCTTTCCGTCTACCTTCCTAACAGCATCCTCTAAAAACAATCCCACAATTCTCTTACAAAATGTATTGCAACCCATTAAGCACTTCCATATTGGATGGCTTCTCTCCAGATTTACAGACATTTTACAGACTAGGAGCTCCCCACTGTGAACAGGGCCAGAGGTAGCTTCAGGGCCTCTGCCAGCCCCTAGGATGCTCTGGCGGGAGAATTAGAAAGACTCCCAACCTGGGGAGTGGGGCATAAGCTGGATTTCAGGACCCACCCCTCATGAGGTACAGTGCTGTGGGTATCCTGCAGCCCAGAAAAGACCAACCTGGGCCAGGCTGGTGGGCTCAGCTTGTCCATCTGTAAAAGGTGGGAGGTAGGATGGTATTAGATCTCCCCGCGCCCCCCCCCCCCCCAGCTACCTTCCAGATCCGATGCCTCACGAATTGGTGATTCCAGAAACAACTTCTCACCCCAAATCCTGCGCTTTCCTCGTTCTGTGCTACAGCTCACCTTGGAGAAATAGCTGTCGAGGTAGAGGGTGGAGGTGAACGGGAAGAGGATTCTAGGGAAGGCTGGGTGTGCAATAGTTTGATCCAAAAGGGCCCTGGACCAGGACCGCGTTATTTTTCGGCTTAATTCTTGTGAGCCTCGGTTTCCACCTCTGAAAAATGGGAACGGCGCCGCCTAATACAGAGGGCAACTTGGCCCAGGGGAAACTGCCAGGCATGGAGTGGGTGCCCCACGACCGTTTGCGGGCCCGAACAGGGCTTGGTTGGGAAGGTTCTAGAGAGTGTGTGCGCGAGGACGCAGGAGCAAGGTCTGGCTTTCCCGGCACGCGCGGCTCCCGGACCCCCAGCTCTGCAGCCTCTGGCGCCTCCTCGGCCGCGGACCGCCGAGGGTTAATGAAAAAGCCCCACGCCCCCTTTGACGGCGCAGAGCCCACCTCGCCGAATTTGAAAAGGCGGCCCTGGTGAGGCGTGGGCGCCCCCCAGAAACTTCCAACTCCTGGCCGGGCTCCGCTCGCTCGCCGGCTGCCTCCCTGTGCTCCCGGCGGGGGCCGCGGGTTCGGTCCGGCCGCGGGTGCACTCCCGCCTGTCCTCCCGCCCGGGCTGCGGGTCCCCGCGGGCGGCCGCGCAAGATGAAGCTGGCTCTCCTCCTGCCCTGGGCGTGCTGCTGCCTCTGCGGGTCGGCGCTGGCCACCGGCTTCCTGTACCCCTTCCCGGCCGCAGCCCTGCAGCAGCACGGCTACCCCGAGCCGGGCGCCGGCTCCCCGGGCAGCGGCTACGGGAGCCGCCGGTGAGTAGCGCGGGGCTGCGGGGCCTGGGGGTGCCGAGCGCTGGGGGTCCGGAGCGGTGGGGGCTGGGGGCTGAAGACCAGGGGGCGGGGGGCGGGGGGCGCCGGGGGGGGGGGGGGGGGGGGGATGGAGGGCTGAGGGGCGGTGGGCTGCGGACGCGGCGTGGTCGGGGACTCGGGGCCTCGGACAGCCGGGGCTGGGGGCGCGGGGCCGAGGGTCCGGAGGTGCGGGGCCCGGACTGCGTGGTCTCTGGCCGCGCCCACCCTCTCTCTTCCTTTCTTTGCTCTCCCAACCTTCCCTCCTTGGGCTCCCGGCTCCGAGTGAGAGTGGCTGAAACCTGCGGCGGGGGCGCGCGGCGGGGGCGCGCGTGGCCCGCTGGGGCTGGGTGGCTCAGTCCCGGGGTGTTTACCCGCTCACGTGGCTCCGCCGCGCTCCCCTGCGCTGCCGCGGCTTTGTGTTGGGGAGCAGGTTCCCGGGTTGCCAAGGCCGAGCGTCCGGGGTCTCCCGCCTCTCCTGCCGGCTGCCCAGGGACACCGGAGGGGCGATTCCGTCCGGTCTTGGGGGCTGAGGCCGCGGAGAAGCCTCGGCTGCGCCTCCCCGGCCACCTGGGGACGTGGAACCCGGCTCGGATCCGAGGGGTCCGCGGTGGGGCGGGAGAAGGAGCGAGGTCACCGAGCCCAAGGTGCCCGGACGCACCGGTGGCCTCTTCCTCTGCCGGCAGGTGGCGCCCTGGCCACCCCCCCACCCCGGGACGGTGTCCTCGCGGCGCGGTGGAATTCCCCCAGAAAACGCGTAAGCACGCGAGGAAAAGTTGCCAAACGCCTCGTTTGCGCGGCTCACTCGAATTTAGCTTTTCCTCATGTAATAATTACAACTCCCGCGGCTGGCATAGCTCTCTAGAGCACACAACGGGCCTTCCTTCGTACCTTCCACGCCTTTTGATCCTAAAACCACTCCAAGGGTACCTATTACAGCATAATCCTTCCTTCAAGTGAGGAAGTTGAGCCCCAGAGGGAGGTCCCCAAGTTTGTGGCAACTCAAGACTGACCTTCTGTCCGCTTTCTCCAAATCCTGAGCTTTCTGCCGCACCGCTCTCCTTATTATTATGGAGGAAGGCAAGAGACAGGTCCCAGTTCTTTCTTCTCCGTGGTACTTATTTACCAAACCCGGGAGAGCTACCAGGATGAATCCTGGCAATGTCTTAGAGCCCCGGGACACAGGGATGTTTTGTGCTGGGCGGGCTGTACGCTCCATGGCTGGGTAAGGCGAGACTCCGAAAAGCCAAAAAGTGCTTCTGGAAAACTTTGCATACAATTTTATTTCCCTCATTTTGTTTGGAAATACTTACCCATGGCTTCGATTCGTATTATTCTCCAAACACCCACAGTAGTGTGGCCTCTGCACGCTTCCATATGAGACGAGTCTGAAAAAATAAACTTTTCAAGTTGTAGGAGGATATGTATAACATGATCTCATTTGTGAAAAAACAAAAACAAAAACATTCTGATTGATGGGCATGTAAATGCGCAGAAATAAAGCTTGTAGGCAAACGTTTCTTGCAGTGACCTGTATGGAGAGAACCGAGGCTGGAGGGGCAGGGGGAGGTGAGGTGGGTGGCCTTCCATTTTCTCCCTCCGTGGACTTGGGTCTTGTTAGCCTCTTTTACCAGGAGCATATATTCATGTATTATTTTTGTAATTAAAAAGTGTGGGAAGGAAAGTCCAAAAAGGCTTCTGCCGTGTGGAACATGCATGCCGGGAAGAGCCAGAGGTGAAGTTCCTGAAGGAAGCGAGTGAATGGGGATGGGCATTCTGGCGTTTGGTAGGCTGGAACTTGGGGGCCACCACAGAAACTTGGAAGGGATTGTTGTAGCATAAATAAAAAGGGGTCCAAACAATTGTGGTAATCTTCCAGAACTCTTTCTACCAGGATGGAAGCCGGGAGAAGGTATAATTAGGTTTAGGGAGGATCTGGATGAATCTGTGGAAAATGGATTCCCAAATAGGATACTGGGAGGTGTTCAGGAGGCTTGGGGCAGGTTCCAGACACTTGAGATTGATGCTCCAGAGCGTAACTGCCATGCACGGCCCAGCATGGCCATTGAAGCCTGGTGTCACACACTCCTGTGTCTCACGAGCGATCAGTCACAGGTGGCCTGTGTCCTTGAAATTCAAAAGCCCCAGAAGCAGAAGGCTTGGAGACAGCGTTTGGCACCGTGCCCTTCACAGCCTTGGCCTCGGCTTTGGCTCCGTATGTGTGTTTACAGTGGCTTGGTCTCAGCCGATGGGCCAAGTGACAGAGCTGTTTCTTGACAAATAGTCCTCCTTTATTTCATGGTATTGGTCCTCTCGGCATCTGAGTTTTGGATGTGGTGTGTGTTCACCTTCGTGTGTGTGCGTGTGCACATGCGTACAAGCCTATGTCCGCCCTTCTGGGTCTGACCTGGGCTGGGGCCACCTTGCCTAACCCACAGTGCTCTGCTTTGGTCCCCTCTGTCAGAAGCCCAGGGTGCACCTCTCTGTTTAAGCTATTTTGGTAAAAAAAAAAAAAAAAAAAAAGGAGGACCCCAGTTCCTCAGAGGGTTGTTCCCAGAAGAACCTAGCGGCCCTGCATACGGGCCACTAATGATTTTTGCCAGCCATAGAGCTGTTCAGGTGCCAAATAAAAGCTGAAGGGAAATGCAGCATTAATTCACCTGCTGGGTTGCACTAGGAACAGAGCCCCCGATCCCCTGCTGCAGTTTCTCCATTCTACCCTAGTAAGCATAATGCATTTGTGAAACTTTAGAGTATACACATTTCCCTCATTTCCCTTTCTTCTAGACTCCTTCCCTCCCACCCTTCTCTGCCACAGATGTTTATGGGGGGGGGGGTCTTGTCTGTTGTCTCCTCCTCACCTCTATCTCCAACCCTAAAGGGGCCAGAGCAGGGTGATCAGGGCACAAGGAGTGAGACCAGACAAGGGTTTCTACGCCTTATCCGTGTTAAGGATAGGTCTCCCAGCGGGAGGAAGGAGAAATTTTATTTTATTTATTTATTTATTTAAAAGATTTTATTTATTTATTTGACAGAGAGAGAACACAAGTAGGCAGAGGAGCAGGCAGAGGGAGAGGGAGAAGCAGGCTTCCCGCGGAGCAGGGAGCCCGATGCGGGACTCGGTCCCAGAACCCTGGGATCATGACCTGAGCTGAAGGCAGCCACTTAACCGACTGAGCCACCCAGGCGCCCAGGAAGGAGAAATTTTAATCCAGATAAATAATAAATTTTTATATTTCATATTAATTTTTGGAGTGGAGGTGTTCTTCTGACTAGGAGAAAACAGAAGAGATGTGGGACCTGCCCAGATTGCAGCAGAGGAAGGAATGAATACGTCCGGAGAGTGGGTTCATGGGGCAGGGGACCAAGGACAAAGCTGTTTTTTGCTTCTCCTCTGAAGAAGAGAGCTCATTCCAGAAACCGCTTACCTTGTGTAGGGTCCGAGGCACGAGAATAAATGGAACCCACACACCGTAGGGCTAAATGTCTATATGTTACGACTCAGGCTAACAGATGGTTCAGTAAGTGGGTTCTGTCCACCAGCCTTGATGAGTGTACCTTCTCAGTGACCTGGAAAGCAGGGTCAATGAGGAATTCATAGATGCCTCAGAATTCTATTCTGGAAAATGGTGGTGGGGGAGGGCTGGCTCTGGCCCACCCTCTACCCACACGGTGAGGGGCTTTGTGCACAGGCTTATGAACCCCTCAAGCTGCACGTCCAGGTTCACTCCACGCCTGTTGGCCTAGAAGTGGGCAGACTAGCTCTGGGGTCTGCCTGGAAGGATGGTCCTAGCTTTAGTGATGCTGATACTAATGAATGAGGAATAGTTCCTCCTTGAACCCTCACCAGCTGGTGGCCTGTTCCATCCTTGTGGCTTCACCTGCATGAACCTGTCATCCTTACCATGCCTCTCGAGGCTGCCCACTCACTCCCCACCCCGCCCCACTCTGCCATTATTCTGGGCACCGGATATCTAGGTGTGTGGTTCACCAATGCCCCACATTACTCTAGGCCTCCCTTTCCCCTCCCCGTCCCCTTAGCCACTATCCTTGGCCTTGTGCCTTGCCAGGCTCTCACTTCCCTGCATGAACCTCCTTGCACCTCAATATGTCGCTATCATAAATTTCATAAATTCTGGACACCGGCTCTGCCATCCCACCCCTCACTCGCCTGGCTGACCCCTCCTTTGTTCACTCCGTCTTCTCTTAGCCGATCTACTTGTCCCATCTTTGTGGCCTTCCGAACTTCAACTTCCTGTCCCCTTGACCTTCTCTCCCAGCTGCCTAGAAAGGCCCCCCACGGGACCCTCCAGCCTCCCGTGGAGGGTCAGGGGGGCTGTGGATCTGCTGTAGCAAAGCCATTGCTCATCAGCAGTGGTGATAGGGTCTGGTTTCCTGCCTCTCTGCCCAGGTACCTGGAGATAGGGCGCTGTACCAGCCAGCCCTGTGACGGTGATGCTGTGGAGCCTGGTCCAGGACCAACGTAGCCACTGTCTGGTGGGGCCCGTTTTAGTTCTATAAGGATCTGCCTTTCTCCTCTGCACGGCTGCCCGATGGACCTTTCTCAGCAGCAACAGAGAGCACTCTCCTCTGGTTGAAGCTCTTTGGTGACCCACCATCTCCTGCATCTGCGTAGCTGACAAGTTTCAGTTTTTAGGTCAGCTCTTAGTGACTGGTAGGAGCCGCCCAGGCCAGTGGGTTAAGAAGGATTCTGAGGTGGAGTCTGGGCTCCGGGAGGTGTACCAATTGAGGGATGTCACTGTGACTGAGGGACAGGAAAGTGGAGGCAAGTGTGATGTATTTACAGCCTTGGCCTTTATGATAAAATCTACTCTCTCCGGCGTCACCTGTAAAGGCTGTCTTTTTTTTTTTTTTTAAAGATTTTATTTATTTATTTGAGCAACAGAGAGTGAGCAAGCAGCAGTGGGGGTGGGGGGAGGTTGGGGAAGGGCAGAGGGAGAAGCAGGCTCCCCGCTGAGCCAGGAGCCCGACGCGGGGCTCGATCTCAGGACGCGGGGCTCGATCTCTGGACCCTGGGATCATGACCTGAGCCGAAGGCAGACACTTAACCGACTGAGCCACCCAGGTGCCCCTAAAGGCCGCCTTTTTAAAGCCCATTATTTGTCCGTTACACCATCTATACCGTATTAGTTATTTCTGTTTCTTTGCATCTGCTGTTTGATTTGTTTGGAATGTCCTCCCATGAGCACCTAGAACACTCTGCTTACCTCTATCTCCAGGTTTCTCAACCTTGGTACCCTTGACGCTGTGGACTGGGTAATCCTTTGTCTTGCAGCCATCCTGTGCATTGCAGGGTGTCCAGCAACATCCCTGGTCTCTCCCCACTAAATACCAGGAGCACACCCTTGCCTCGAACCGAAACAACCAAAAGTGTCTCCAGACACTCCTAGATGTCCCCTAGGGGACCAAATCACACCCACTTGGAACTACCATCTCTATGAACTTGAACATTTGATTTGGGGAACATTTAAAAATACGGCAATTAAATTTTTTTTTCTATGGAATTTGTCAAGCAAAATAAACCCCCATGTACCCTCACTGGGCTTTGTTGCACTTTGCCACACCTATCCTACTCCCCTCTACCCCTTAACACACACACAGTCTGTTTGTGTGGGTGGAGATTTTACCATTTCTTTTTTTTTTAAGTAGGCTCCGTGCCCAACATGGGGCTCGAAATCACGACCCTGAGATCAAGAGTCACACGTTCTATCAGCTGAGCCAGCCAGGCGCCCCTGTGTGGAGCATTTTAAAGCAAATCCCAGACTCCTGTTTATTTTACTTGTAATACTCAGTTCACGCCTGATTCCTCACCAGCATGCCAGGTGTCACTGACTTATGCTCCGTCCTTACTTGTATTATTGTTCCTTATTACTTACTATTGGATCTAAAATCCAATCCACATTCAGATTTTCTCCGGTTGTCCAAAAAGTGTTTCTTTCTTGTTAGTTTGTTCAAATCTGGATCTAAATAAAGTCTGCTTTGGTTCTTGTGCTTTTTTTTTTTTTTCTTAGTCTCTCATGGTGGGAAAGTTCTCTCTCCTTTACGAAAATGTTTTTTTCCCCCAAGCCTTTGACTTGCCGAAGAAGGCCAGTAGTCCTGTAGAATGCCCATGTTCTAGATTGGGCTGATTGCTTCCGAGTGGTGTAATTGAATTGATCCTTTACCCCCTATATTTGTTCTGTATTGGAGATTAGATGTAAAGGTTTGATTACATTTAGGATCTCTTTTTGGGGGGAAGGCAAGAATGCTTCATAGTTGGTCCAGTTTATCACATCATATCATTATCAGGAGGTGTTATGAACTGAATGTTTGGGTCCCCTCAAAATTCTTATGTTGAAGCCCTATCCCCCAATATGATGGCATTTAGACATGGACCTTTGGGAGGTAATTAGGTTTAGTTGAGGTCCTGAGGTTGGGGTCCCCGTGATGGCATTGCTGTCCTTATAAGAAGGGGAAGAGAGACCAGAGCACTCTCCCTCTCCCTCTCTCTCCCTCTTTCTCTCTCTCTCTGCCACGTGAGGACACAGTGAGCAAGTGGCCACCTGTAAGCCAGGAAGAGGGCTCTCACTGGGAACTGAATCTGCTGGCACTTTGACCTTGGACTCTTCAGTTTCTGTATCTGTGAGAAATATCTTTTTAAGCCACCAGTCTATGGTATTTTGTTGTGGGGCCTGGGCTAATATGGGAGGACATGACATTTTTTTTTTTCCTGGAAAGGTGGCTGCTTAACATTCACCAAAACACCACTGTCTACTGGTTTCCTCTTCTCTTCTTTTTGCAATTTATTTGTCGAACAAACTAGGCCTGGTTGAGTTTTCCTCGCTCAAGTTGTTGTTGATTATATCCTCATGGTGCCTGTTAACATGTTCCTCTGTCCTCGGTATTTCCAGAACATTGGAAATTAGAGGTTTGAGTGGATTTGGGTTCCTTCTCCTCCTTCCCCTTATTATTATTTTGGCAAAATTACCTCATTGGACATGTAATATCCTTCCATCAACAGTCATATCAGGAGTCACACAACGCCTGGTAGTTTCTCTTTCTCTTGTGACATCAGTAGGTTTTGATAATCATTGTCTTCATTGCTATTTCATTAAGGGCTGCAAGCTTGTCCTGTTCTAATCCTGACATTTTTTTTAAAGATTTTATTTATTTATTTGAGAAAGAAAGAGAGAGCAGGGAGGAGCAGAGGGGGAGGGAGACTGCATGGAGAACAGAGTTTTTTGAGATTCTTTCATCACGGCCCATTATAAGAAATACCTTTTCTGTGGTGACTGAGTACGCCCATGCATGCGCGCACGCACGTGTACATCTGAAACAAGTTTCACAAAATAATGCTTACTGTTACCATATGTGATACTCGCTTTTTTATTGTATTCTATGGAGTTCATAAAAAAAAGTGCTTGCCAAGACTCAGAAAATTGATTCCACAGCCCCTCTGGGTTAAGACCTGCCTGGGAGACCCTGTGCCCTGGGGGAATGTGGGAGGCTTCTTGCCCCCTGCACCCCCCTCCCGCCCCTTGCGTGCCTGGCTCTCACACCTCTGCTCTAACTCTGAAGTCTCTTGTTGTTTCAGCCTAGCTGAGTGCTTGGTGTGCCCCCTTCTTACCCCAAAGCCCTCCCCCAGACCTTACTCCACTCTCTTTCTTTTTTTAAAAAAATTTTTTTTTAAAGATTTTACTATTTATTTGAGAGAGAGAGAGGGATAGAGCACAAGCAGGGGGAGCAGCAGAGAGAGAAGGAGAAGCAGGCTCCCCGCCGAGCAGGGAGCCCGATGCGGGGCTCGATCCTAGGACCCTGGGATCATGACCTGAGCCGAAGGCAGACGCTTAACCGACTGAGCCACCCAGGCGCCCCTCCACTCTCTTTCTTATGGGGCAGCCACAAAGCCCTTTCCTTCAGGAAGCTTTCCAGGACTGACCTCCCTGCTCTGTGGGCAGCAATCTGTGTCCCTTGGATCTGTAATTGTTTGTGGTTTTCATATTGAGAACTCACTTCCCACTTTCCTTCCCTGCAGATGGAATTATTTCTCCTACCTGTTTACTCCCTAGCATGGCCCCAACCGGCCCACCTGGGATACGGGTGCACAAGCTGACCCTGCCTGCCACCCACTCCTGCCCCTTGGGGATGTGAACTTATCTTGCCAGGCACTTAACCACCTGGACACTGAGCCCAGTAGGTGGGCTGGAGCTGGGGACTCAGATGTGAGGGCCGGGGCCGCTGCCTGGAGACCTGCACACAGGAGGACCTCTGCACGCTCTGGGGAGTGAATGATCACATCTGGGAGGCCTTGTCTCCCTGATCGCAGGTTCTCAGGTGCCTTACCTTAAGGGAGTTACTATTGAGCACCTATTGTATGTATACTTGGTGCTGGCGGCGGCGGTGTGATCGGTGGGGCCTCAGAGACTTGTTGCAGAAGGCAGACCCCTGAGTGAGGGTGGGATTTGCTGCCATGTAGATGTGTGCTAAGTGGTATGAGCAATTGTCTAGGGGAATTTGGGTGTCTCGTGCCTCAGTTTTCTCCTCTGTAAAATGGGGATGATTACAGCATTTACTTCAGAAGGTTCTTCCAAGGCTTAAATGGGTTAATACAGTGCTTAGAAAAACGTGTTGGCAAACACTCTATTTGGCCTGGTGACTGTGCAGTGTGCCCATGTACCTTGCAAAGGTTGGGGTGAAAGCCGTGTTTAGAGGATGGGGTGTTTCACAAACACACTAGGCCGTGGGATCATTTCCTGGGGAGCATTTTGTCCGGCTGGTGTCCTGGACGCCATACAGTGGGAAACGCTGGTTACATGTTTCGAGGACCTCCCAGGGGATCACTTTTGAAGTGGGTTTTGTAGGATGAATGGGAGTTTTCTTGGCAGTGACAGGGGAGGGCGTTTCGGGTGGACGAAACAGCCGTGTCAGGGCTGGGAGGCATGAGCATGGTTATATATGGTTAAGTTGGGTGAGTTCAAGAAGGGCCGGACCCACTGGGCAGGCCGGGCCTTTGGAGCCTGAGTGCAAAGCTGCTTTCTGCCACCCTGAGGAGCCTGGGCTTTATGTCTAGACATGGTCACAGCGGGTCTTGTGCTAACCTTGCTGGTGGGAGGAGAGCCGACTAACAGACAGTGTCGGCACTCCCCGGCCACTTGGTGGACTGCCGATAAGCAGCGGCAGGTTGACCATGACAGGGGCTTCCAGCCCTGCCGAGTGCTTGGGGGATGCTGGGAGCCGGCCGCTTTGCTCCTTGGAACACTGCAAAGACTACAGTGTTTTCTCAGCTTTGAAAAGGCAGCAAAGCACGGTGTTCAGGCACCTTACGTTTTTATAAAATACTTGTATTTTTCCTCCACGGGGTTTTCATGGCATGCAGCCGTGGGCTGGCCCACATTGGGATTTAGTGGCTGCTTGTTGAGTGAATGAATGAACAGAGGCCTTGACCTCTCTCCTTTGGGAAACTGAGGCTGTGGCCTCTGCCCTCGTGTGGTTCTGTCATTGTGAGGGGCCTGGGAGGGTGGTTCTTGTCTGCCCTTTGTCCCCACCAGGTCAGCTCTGAAAGCCGTGTTTAGAGGAGCGATGGAGGTGACCTGCTTGAGGGGGTCCTGCTTCTTCCTTTGAAGTAGAAATGGGTGCAAAAGGGGGACTTTTCCTGAAAACCACACGGAATGGCCTCGATGTAAATATCTGGTGTGACTTTTTCCTGTAGCCCCAGGCTTTTCTGTATCTCCTCTCCCTTCATCTCTCTCTCTCTCTCTCCTCCCCCCCACCCCCAGCTTGTCTGTTATTTTAAAATCCATTCCCAGAGAAACAATTCCTATGGCAATAAGAACACTACTCCAGGCTTCTCTTGGCTTGAACTGGTCCCACACTTCATTGCCGCTTCGAGAGTGTATGAGCTGGACCCCGACCAACTCTGCCTGGGGCAGGGAATGGAGTAACAATAACTAACTGTTAGAGGATTTTCGGGAATCCTGCAGCCGATCCTAAGGAAGTAGACACATGGCACACTGTTCTCCTCCCTGAGGAGTCAAGGGTCCCCGGCCTTTCCTGCCCGGGCTTCCTTTCCTCGCCTCCCAGAAACCAGGGTGTACGAGACCGTACGAGACCACCTTGAAAGGAGCTGGACCCCGTCCAGGTTAATTCTGTAACACTCGGGGTGGGGCGGGGGTGGCGAGGCAGGACTCCCACCTCCTGAGCCTCTCCCCGGCCTCACCCACAGCTGCCTCCAGAGTGCTCTGTGTAGGGGTCAGAGCTGACCACTGACTGCTGACCTCTGCCGGCTCCCCGGGGCCCGCAGTGACCTTGTCCTGCTGGGTGTTAATGGTGGTTGTGAGAAGCAGTTTGGGACGTGCTTGAGGACCAAGCCCAAGCGTTTCCCTAATAAAGAAAGAGAGCGTGAACCCCGGCTCTGGGAGGGGCCCTGACTGAGTCACCTGACCTCTCCTCATCTGTAAAATGGGGATGATGGTCCTATTTACTTCTGGGGCTTACCTGAGCTGATAGTAACAAAGTGCTTAGAGCGATAGCTAGGAAGCACTCTTGGTGACTCATTTCAGTGATAAAGGCTTTCCTGGACTGAGCAGGGCGCCCCTGGGCCTTGCAAAGCTTGGGAAATGTGGTTTCAAGGACATCGAGGCCACCGACTCTTCTACTGGGGAGCATTTGGTTTGGATGGTGTTCCAGATGACACGCTCTGGGAAACGCTGGCCTAGTGGGTCAGAGTTCATGTGTCAGCAGTTTACAGCGCCCTTCGCCCATTGGGAGCCGGTCTTCGGCAATCTCAGCAGGGGCATTACTAGCCTCCCCATGCAGTGGTCCACCCTGGTGCTGCTGGCGACCAGGGAAATGCCGGAGTGAGAGTCCTGTCGTTTCCTGAATCCCAGAGGACCCTGCTGGGGTTTTCAAGGCTTTGAGTGAGGCATGGGGGCCGGTCCACACTCGCGGCCGAACCTCGGCCACTAGGGGCGTGAGCACACGGGGCTGCCCCCAGAACGTGATGGGGGAACAGGTGGGAGGGGCTGGGGGGGACACCCTGAGATGCCCGTGGTGAGGTCAGAGGGCCCCGGAGCGCTGATGAGCTTCCTGTCCCAGAGAGCGAGACCCCGTGTGGCCCCTGGATCAGGGGACGGGGTTTCTTTGGGCCTGTCACGCCCAGCTAGGGGACCCGTTGCCAAGCCGGCACTTCTTCTCCGTGACTTGGTGCCTCCCGAGTAACATGAACCTAATAGGATTGGGTGAGATCAAATGAGGAAGTGTGTTTGTTAGAGATGCAGACTAGGTATTACTCAGCGCGTTCCTGCCCACCGGACACCTTCCACCTCTCTGAGCAAGACTTGGGGGCACCAATGCTTGTGGGAGGATGGATGTTTGCTCCGTGTGTTTGTGTGTGTGTGTGTGTGTGTGTGTTGCTTGGACCCGTGGCTGCAACTGGCAACGCAAACCTTTTACGTCTCTGTTTGCAAGTATCTGGTCCCCCTACGCCCTTCCCTCGTTATGGAAGGGCAGGGAGTGTGCGGCCTTTGCTGAGAAGCCCCCCAGTTCCTGCCACTCGTGAAGCCCAGCAGAGGGTCTTTCCTGCTCCGAGCCACTGCAGAAGGCTTAAGCTTCTGTCTGTCCTGGGGAGCAGGCTCTGGAGCCCGGCCCGCGCGGGCTGTCCGCTGACCCTGCGGGGGTCTCACTGCAGAAGCCTTTGCTCAGAAAGTGGCAGTTTCCTTCTGATTTGGCTCCGGCTGTCTGTGCCCCAGCCGGTTGCCTCTGGCATCTGACATTTTTGTCATTCCTGCTGCCCTGCAAGGGCTTATTTGGGGGAATCAGCACTTTCCTCTTCCTGTGCCTCTGTGAGTGACTTGGCCACACGGCTGCCTCTCTGGATTGGAGAGCTCTCAGCCTGCCCGGGCACCTATTTTCTGCAGGGATGGAAACTGGGGTCTGCAAACGGTTTGCCAGGCTCTTTCTCTCGTGTGTCGCATGGCTGATGATGACAGTTAGCTCGGACCCTGACTCTCCGCATGCAAGGGCTCTGAACATTATGTGCACCTTCCTGGAGAGGCGGCTGTGCTTACCGGAGAGACCCCCTTAATCTGCTCCTTGCTTCTCCGGGTCCTCTGCTCACCCAGCTCCCTGTAACCTCAGGCTGCTTCCTGCTTTTGGCATGTCTGCTTCTCTTGGCCTAGCCAGCTAACTCCTGCTCAAAGCTCGGAGCTCAGCCTAAGCATCACACCTTCCGGGAACCTTTGAGGTCCCCCAAAATCAGGCCAGGCCTTTTAGTTAAATGCCGTTGGAGTTTGCTCTCACACCCAGGAGTTCATGGTAACTCTAAGTCCATCCTCTAATCAATCACTTGGTAATTACCGAAGAGTTGTCTACGTTGAGACTGTTGAGTTTTTTGAGGGCAGGTGTTCTGTCGGTCTTGTTTGGTGTCGTATCTCTAGGTTCTTGGTGAGTCCCTGGGTTACAGAGAGTATCCAGCAAAGGACTAACTGCTTTGCAAGCTGTATTTGTTCTCTACTGCTGTAACAAATGACCGTAAACTCTATGTCATAAAGCAATACAGATTTATTACTGCATGGTTCTTGAGGTCAGAAGTCCGAAATGGGTCTCACTGGGCTGAAAGGGATTCGCAGGACTGGTCCTTCCGGACTCTCCAGGGAAGAATCCATTTCCTTGTTTTTTTCAGCTTCTGGGAGTTACCTGTTCCTTGATGGATGATTTCTTCCTCCATCTTCAAAGGGCACCCTCCAACCTCTCTTCCTAACATCTCCTCTCTTTCTGACTCTGATCCTCCTGCACTCCATCTCATAAGGACCCTTGTGATTCGGTTGGACTCACCTGGATCATCCAGGATCATCTCCCCACCTCAAGACCCTAAGTTTAATCACACCTACAAAGTCCCCTTAACCATGGAAAATAACAGATTCATAGGTTCCAGGGATTAGGATGAGGACATCTTTGCGGGGGGGGGCCTTATTTAGCCCACTACACAAACATAAATGAAAAAAGAAAGGCACATCAGACATTTGGGTTCTTGGAGAGTTGGGTTAACCTTGGATTTCAAACAGTGTTCATACTGAAAGTGGGTTGGAGCCTCAAAAGCCTGTTAAGACTCAGCCTTGCATGAAAGAGCCATGATAAGGGCATGGCCTTCCCACCCAAGTTTTTATGTAGGCTGTGAGGTAGGGATTTAACTTTAGTTTTTCCCCCCAAACCTCTCCTCATGCTTCTAGTGAATAATCCACCTTTTTTTTTTTTTCGTGATTTGAAATACCACTTTTATCATATACTCAATTTCCCTGTATACACAGCCCTTTTTCTGAACTCTTAATCTGATCTGGTGCCCAAACCACACTACTTTAATGACTATATCCTTATTGTATGTCTTGTTAGCTGATAGAGCAGTTCCTCCTTCACTGTTCATCTTTATCAAAATAGTCTTAGCTGTTCTTGTACATTTTTTCTTGGCGGTGAATTTTATAACCATCTTTTCTAGTTCTGTAAAACATGCTGTTGGGATTTTGATCTAGGCTGTGTTGACCTAATGGATTCATAGAATTTGATGTTTATAATATTTTGTGTTTTGGGGCGCCTGGGTGGCTCAGTCGTTAAGCGTCTGCCTTCGGCTCAGGTCATGATCCCAGGGTCCTGGGATTGAGCCCCGCATTGGGCTCTCTGCTCGGCGGGAAGCCTGCTTCACCCTCTTCCATTCCCCCCTGCTTGTGTTCCCTCTCTCGCTGTCAAAAAAAAAAAAAATCTCTATAATATTGGGTGTTTTTTCAGGAACGAGGTATACCGCTCCATTTATCTAGATCTTGTTATATTTATTCTTGGGTGTTTTATAGTTTTTATGGCTATCGTGAATGAGTCTTTTTTGTTCCCTGACTTTTGTAAATGTTTATGTCTGGCAAATAGGAAAGCTGTTGATTTGGGGCGTGTTGGTTTTATATCCAGTTACCTTCATGCGTTAAAAAATATATATATTTTAATGGTCTTTCAGGTGGTTCTCTGAGGTTTTGAAGGTAGAGAGTCCTAGAGTCTCCAGTGTGTGGGTGTCCTTCCACACAAATGTTCCCAGGTAGATGATGTTCCCCCAAAAGCTTAGGTGGCCCAAAGCATTCTTAAGGGAGAGAGAGCAGCATTTCAGACTCTCATAGAGTCACGCACACTAGTCCAGATGTTAGCTGTCCAGTTGCCTCGTATGGCCTGGGGCTAGCTCTGTAGGCCGATTCTGGCCCTTCTGCGCCTGTTGATGTGCTTGTGGAGAAATCACAGGGACAGCTAACACTGAGTCAGTCACGCCTGTGTCCCAGAGAATACAGAGGGTCGAAGTTGCAAGTGCCTGGGATCTTGAGACACAATGCAGCATGGAGTGGCCCGTGGGGTTGGTCGTACTGCATTCTGGATTGTGTGTCTGCCATGTCCTGTCTTGGTTTTGCTTTATTCCTGTGTCACGTACTTGTTCTGCAGCTGGGCTCAGGGTCAAGAACCCCATCCTGGATGGCTTTGTTTGCCGGGGCAAGTAACCCGGGCCTGAGCATAGAATGTGAGCTGAAACAATCCCTTATTGATTCAACAGCAACAGGACCAGTTGGGACACCACTGTGTTTACTTCTCAGGCTCAGCAGTCCAACTCCTTCAGGAGCTCAGGAGCCTAGGGCTGCATTCTAACCGGGGACGAACTGAGGAGTGAACAGGGAGCCCGGGGGACCCTGACGGGGTATGCGGGTCCGGGCAGTTGCAGGAACAAGAGGTTTGGCAGGAAAACTCAGTTTTCAGCCTGGCCATTGGCAGGGAGGCAGTAATACTGGAAATTGTCTGCCTGCTGGCCTGGGGCAGCTGCACGTAGGGACAGCTGTCTCCGCTTTGGACATTGGATCTGCCCTGAGATTAATAACAGAGCCTGGCCACGGCCGTGGGGAGCAGAGAGGGGCTTGGGTTACAGCGCACCAGGAAATTCACCTGCCCTGCTGACAGTGGGTGGGTAGCTTGCAGGATGGATGGGCTCTGGGGGCTGGGGGGTGTCTGGGCAAGACAGCTTACCCCTGGCCAAGCCAAATCCACCCCCACGAGATGCAAGCTGACTCTCCCAAGAGCTGCTTTCTTTCCGCTGGACCCGAAACCAGCAGGAGCTGATCTCCAAGAATTATGTGAAGAGCTGGGAATGGAAACCAAATGTTGGTGTCAGGTAGAGAAAGCCGATGGAAGCCCTCGGCCCAGCAGGCCTGGGAGCGGTGGGGGCCCGGACTCCGGTGGCCCGCCCAGACGTGTAGGTAAAAGGGGCCTGACGCATTTTCTTTCAGACAAAAGTTTATTTTCTCCTGGTTATATTTACTGTGGCTCATTTGGAAAATACGGAGAAAGTGGAAAGGAAGAAATCATTTATAATTCCATTTTTTTTAAGTTTTAAATTTTTTATTCCTTTTCTTGTGGCGAAACCCACATAACCTAACATTTACCATCTTAACCACTTTTAAGCGTATAATTCCATGGCATTAAACACATTCACATGGTTGTGCAACCATCTCCACCATCCATCTGCAAAACAGAAACTCTAGACCCGTTAGACACTAACTCCCCAACCCCCTCTCAGCCCCAGGCAACTACCATACTACTTTCTGTTGGTATGAGTTTGACTCCTCTCGGGACCTCATACACTATTTGCCCTTTTGTGACTGGCTGGTTTCATTTAGCATGATGGTCTCCATGTTGTGCCAAGTGTCAGCTGAAGAATAGTCCATGGTATGTATGGACCTCATTTTGTTTATCCTTCCATCTGTTGATGGGTGTTTAGGTTTCTTCAACCTTCTGGTTATTGTCAGTAATGCTGCTGAGAACATGGCTGTACAAATATCTTGTTGAGTCCCTGCTTTCAGTTCTTTTGGGTAGATACCCAGCAGCGGAATGGCTGGGTCGTATGGTAATTCTATTTTAATTTTTTGAGGAACTGCCATACTGTTCTCCACAGCGGCTGCTCTGTTTTACATTTCCACCAATAGCGAGAAAGGGTTCCGATTTCTCCACATCCTTGCCAACACTTGTTATTTTCTGATCTTTTTTTTTTTTTTAAAGATTTATTTATTTGAGAGAGAGAGTGAGAGAGAGAAAGAGCACAAGAGGGGGGAGTGGGAGAGGGAGAAGCAGACTCCCTGCCGAGCAGGGAGCCCGACGCGGGACTCGATCCCGGGACTCCAGGATCATGACCTGAGCCGAAGGCAGTCGCTCAACCGACTGAGCCACCCAGGCGCCCTCACTCATTCTTTTCTTTTCTTTTTTTAAAGATTTTATTTATTTGCTTGAGAGAGAGAATGAAAGAGAGCACAAGAGGGAGGAGGGTCAGAGGGAGAAGCAGACTCCCCGCCGAGCAGGGAGCCCGACGCGGGACTCGATCCCGGGACTCCAGGATCATGACCTGAGCCGAAGGCAGTCGCTTAACCAACTGAACCACCCAGGCGCCCCGATCTTTTTTTTTTTTTAAGATTTTATTTATTTTTGCGAGAAAGAGAGAGGTAGAGTGAGAGAGCACACACAAGCATGGGGGGAGGGGCAGAGGGAGAAGGAGAAGCAGACTCCCCGGTGAGCAGGGAGCCCGACACGGGACTCGATCCCAGGACCCTGGGTCATGACTTGAGCCGAAGGTAGGTGCTTAACCGACTGAGCCACCCAGGTGCCCTGATCTTTTTTTTTTTTTTTTAAGACGCACACACACACACACACACAAACACACACGGTGTGGACATGCGAGGTGGTGGAGCGGCAGAGGGACAGAGAGAGAGAGAGAATCTCAAGCAGGCTCCATGCCTAGCGCAGAGCCAGACGCGGGCTCAACCCCACGACCCTGAGATCATGACCTGAGCTGAAATCAAGAGTCGGCCACAGAATCAACTGAGCCACCTAGGTGTCCCCTGATTTTTTTTTTTTTTGATAGTAGCCATCCCAATGGGTATAAAGTAGCATCCTAATCTCATTGTGGTTTGGATTTGCATTTCTCCAGTGATTAGTGACGTTGAGCACCTTCTCATGTGTTTCTTGGCCATTTGTGTTCATCACTGGAGAAATATCTATTCAAGTTATTTTGCCCATTTAAAAATCAGGTTGTTTTTTTGTTGCTTTTGCTGTTGACATATGTGTTCTTTATGTATTCTGGATATTAACCCCTCATCAGATACATGATTTGCGAAATTTTTTTTCCCATTGCATGGGTTGCCTTTCACGCTGTTGATTATGTACTTTGGTGCACAAAGGTTTTACATTTTTTTTTTATTAAAGATTTTTATTTATTTGTTTAACACAGAGAGAGAGAGCACAAGTAGGCAGAGCAGCAGAGAGAGGGAGAGGGAGAAGCAGGCTCTCCGCCAAGCAGGGAGCCTGACCTGGGGCTCGATCCTAGGACCCCAGGATCATGACCTGAGCCAAAGGCAGATGCTTAACTGACTGAGCCACCCAGGTGCCTTTTGCTGTGGGGTTATTAACTCATCTCTAAACCCTTCCCTAGTCGAGTGCTCGCTTCGGCAGCACATATACTAAACTCTTCCCTAGTTGAGCAGATTTCCTCCTGATAATCCGTTAGATATTCTGCTACTCTCATCTCTTTGGAGTAGTTACTGCCCAGACTTCTGATCTGCTGAGATCTGGCCAGGTAGAAGTTGAAACCTATAATCTTGGGATCGCTCTTCATCAACATCCTGGTGATTTCCTTTGCCCCAAACTTCTCCCCTGTGTTGGACCCCCTCTTTCCTGCATTTCATATCCACTATTTTTGGTTTACTCCCTCATTGTAATGGAATACATCCTTTAGTAGCTTTCTGAGAAAAGGTGGAGGGTGCATTAGGCTTGGTGTCAGGAATTCTGCCCCAGGGCCAAGGCTAAGACACTTGTGTGCATCTCCTGCCTACCTCTGCCATGGGGCTTTACACTAGAATCTCCCACCTGACTTCCCACCCTCCTCAGGCTGGACTGCCAGGGATCACTAAGCTTGGCAATGTGAGTTTATTCCTATGAACTCATTCTTTCTATTAGGTTCTGGCTTCTTAGAAATTCCTTTCCTTTCCCTCCAACTTAACCATGACTTCAATAATATGTACTTTTGACTTGATATTTTAACCAGCATCATTCGTTGTGCTGAACCAGGAAGGGTTTTGTGAGCAAGACAAGGAGGTGGGGGAAGGGTGGGTGGGGCAGGGGGAGAGGGATTACCTGGGGAAGATGAAAACCAGAGCCTTTCTCCAAAAACCCCGGGATAGAAGAGACTGCTGTTTTGTGTAGGGAATTCAGTCTCAAATGCTCTAGGTGGGTCTCCTAAGTGCTAAGAACTGTGGGGTTAACTGAGGCAAGTGCCACATGGTCCAGGGGCTCATGTGGGTCAGACACCCACTGGGAGCAAAGACCCAAAGTGCCTGGGGCAACAAACCTCAGCCTGGTCACAGGTGCAAACAACTGGGGACAAAAACAAGGGAACGCACCAGCGAGTGCCTGACCCACTCAGGAAACTGAGGCACCCGCCTCGTCCTCCTTCAGAGCAGGTCTGTAATTTCTCAAAGGGGTCCCAGAGTGAGGTCCTTGTCTTTGCTTTGTTCCTGCCAGACCAGCTTTCCAGAAGCCACTTTTCTTTCCCCCCCCTTTTTTTTTTTTCCAGAAGCCACTTTAAAGAAGCCACAGAGGCCACCAGCTTTAAGGGGCTTGCTTCTCCCTTTGAAGTGGGAGTGGGTGGAGAAGGGAGAGTTTTCGAGAAAATTCCTTGAGACAGCCTCAACGTAAATATCTGGTGTGGTCTCAGGGATTGGGAACCCCTTCTCTGAAGTTGGGAAGAGGAGGGTCCATTGCAGGGGCTGTGTGGCCGGCTGGGCTTTGTGGGGAGGACTTCTCACAGACCCCCAGAGCTCTGGGCCCTTCTGTTCCCCGTGTGGCTTCAGGGCTCCTTCAGGAGAGTGTCTCCCCTCCTCAGGTCTCCTCTGTGGCTTGTGCCCTTTGCCCGCGCCCTGCCTCTCTGGCCTGACCCGCTAACGAAACCCTTCTGTGCAGAGGTCAGTGGTGCCTGGCTCTGGTCACAGAAGCCTCACAGGGGACGGGACGGCGGAAGGAAAGGGGGCTGGGGGAGGGCCTAAGCCACAGAGCTGGAGCAGATGGCTAAGAAAAACACAGGCTTGTTTGCCTCTCTGGGGGTTCCAGCACAGGATGGGAGTTCTCTGGTCTGAGGAATTTGCTCACACACAAGGGCATGTGGGAATGTGTGTGTGTGGGGGGGGTGGGGGTGGAGGGAGTCACCCCATTTGTGCCGCAAGTGCTGGGGCCTGGTGGGGATTCTGGTTGTTGTTTACCTTCCCGAGGGACTGACTTCGTCTGGGCTGTGGATTCATCCTGGGCAGGGGCTGTGACCTTCCCCCTCAAAGCCCACAGCCCCTCCCGCCCCAGCCATGGGTATTTTGGGTATGTGTCAGTACAGGTCCTGTTGAGTGATAGTTGGACTCAGGAGGTTTCAAGAGGAAAGGAGACTTCATCTTCCTGGATAGTCTGCACATAGGTCTTCCCCCCGACTCTCTGGGAAGGAGGGAGCCATCTCTGCATTTGGACCCAGTTTTAGAGGCCTTTCAAACTCTGCAGGCTTCAGTTGGGAACCAAACATTACCTTTGGTAGTGTTAGGCTATGTCTCATTGCAGGGACAGGTTTTGTTACTCTGCTGTCCCCCCCCCCCCCACTGTCATCCTCCTGGGAAAACAGGCTGGGAGATGAGGAGGGATGGGTCCAGGGTCACACAGCTGGGGAGTGGCTGAGCCACGGCTGGAACTGAGTTTTCTGGCTTCCTATCCTGTGCCATCTGCATCGTGCAGCGTAAGGTCTGTGTTTAGATGGACACAGTGGCAGGGTGTTCTAGAACATACTGTATGAATAGAAAATGGGAGGTATAGATATTTATTACTTACGGTTCCCAAGAATAGAAGGCAGGCCAAGCTGCACAGGGTCACATGAGGAAGCACTGGGGTTCCTCGGGGGTGGTGGTGGGGAACAAGAAGCCTTGTGGCTTTTGCTGGAAGGAACAGGTGAGGGAAGGTAAGCAGGCTCAGGCTGGCTAGTTTGAGCAAGTCCAGTGGGCTCTGGGGTGGAGGGGCTGTCACTTGTTGTGTGTGGTACCTGGCTCTGGGGTGAATAGGGCAGGTGGATAGTGGCCCTAAATGTGAGAGTCCCCAGAAGGAGGCCGGTGGGTGTGGCCTCTGGATCGATTGGTTTGTATTTGAACGCCATGCCCCGGGAGCGGGACCTTCGCCAGGTGACTCAGGCACATCCTTGGGTGGTCCAGAGCGAGGCGTGTCTGGCATGTGCCTACAGGGCAAATGTTGGAGCATCAAGTTTCTTTTTTTTTTTTTTTTAAGATTTTATTTATTTATTTGACAGAGAGAGACACAGCGAGAGAGGGAACACAAGCAGGCGGAGTGGGAAAGGGAGAAGCAGGCTTCCCGCGGAACAGGGAGCCCGACGCGGGGCTCGATCCCAGGACCCTGGGATCATGACCTGAGCCGAAGGCAGACGCTTAACGACTGAGCCACCCAGGCGCCCCGGAGCATCAAGTTTCTAGACACTAGAAACACAGCGGATACACAAGGGCCTGTGTGAGCCCATATGTGAATGTGGCCAGCTCAGGAGCAAGCGCTGATAAGGCAGTTGGGGTCTTCAGGAGCCACTGTTTTTAGCCGACGGGGACCCACGTGGGCCGTACACAGGCAGGGGTGTGTGTTACTGCTGTCCACCATCTACTCAGTAATTAATGAACTCATGATTTATTTCATATCTGTTTTCTCTGTTAGGCTACAAGCTTCCTGAGCATAGAGACCAGGATAGACACCTTCGATACCTCATTAAAATGGCAAACACTGAATCACTGCTTATTATATGTCAGGTGGTATTCTAAGTGTGTTGGGTACATTAATTCATTTATTCCTCACAATGTCCCCATGGGTTAGGTACCATTATTATTTTAAGATTCATTTATTTAATTGAGAGAGAGCAAGCATGTGAGTGGGGGAAGGGGCAGAGGGAGACACTATCCAAGCAGACTCCCCGCTGAGCGCAGAGCCCAAGGCAGGGCTCGATCTCATGACCCTGAGATCAGGACCTGAGCCGAAACCAAGAGTCGGATGCTTAACCAACTGTGCCACCTGGGTGCCTCTAGGTGCTCTTATTTTTTTTTTTAAAGATTTTATTTATTTATTTGAGAGAGAGAATGAGACAGAGAGAGAGAGCACGAGATGGGGGAGGGTGAGGAAGAAGCAGACTCCCTGCTGAGCAGGGAGCCTGATGCGGGACTCGATCCCGGGACTCCAGGATCATGACCTGAGCTGAAGGCAGTCGCCCAACCAACTGAGCCACGCAGGCGCCCTAGGTGCTCTTATTTTATAGGTAGGGAAACTGAGGGGAGATTTAACAGCTTCCCCGGCCCCTCTAGGGTCATGCAGCTAGTGAGGGCAGAGCCAGGATTTGAACCCAGGCTGTCCTAGCTCATGCCCTTAACCACTGAGCTGTCTGACCAACCACCGACCAACCCAATCCCAGGTGCTTGAGGGTGGAGGATGAGCAATGAAGGGAACACAGATAAGGGGACATGAGTGGCCTGGCGGGGAGAGGGCCACGTGCATATGTGTCTGCTGCGTTGTGGGTGTGCATTCTAGGGGCACGGCAGAGCAGTGTGGGAGCATGGAGGCTGGGGGCGGGGTGAGCCTGAGAGCAGGAGGATGGAAGTGGCTGGGACGGAGGTCCTTCTAGGCAGAGAAGGGAGAAGCTGCTGTGAGTTGGGACTCTGGAGGTGGGTGCAGAGGCGGGAGGGTTCTCCAGGTCGATGGAAACAATAGGAGCAGAGGTGCCCTGGGGGGGGGTGGGTCTGGCATTCCTGAGCCACATGCACCCACCTCCTGCATCCCATCCACAGGACGTCTGCACTGTTCCTTTGACCCGTGTCCCCAAACCGGATGTATGGGGATGTCTGGGAACCCCGAAAGCGTGCCGAAGGCTTGTGACCCAGTTCCCACTTGTCGGAACTGGGCCTCCCTCCCCGGGCCCAGTGTGGCCACCTCCTGGCTGTGTGGCTTGGGGCCAGCCATGTGTGGGAGGCAGAATGATGGCCCCCGAAGATGTCCACGTCCTGATCTTCCCAGAGCCTGTGAATAAGCGACCTGACCTGGTAAAAGGCACTTTGCAGATGTTGAGATTGGAGAAGGTCCTGAGTTATCAGGGTGCGCACAACCCAATCCCAAGGATCCCATTAAGAGAGAGGTGAGAGGGTCCAAGGGAACGGGGGATGCAGCAACAGAAGCACGGGGTCAGAGTGACGTGCAGAAGGGACCGAGGAACGCGGAGCCTCCAGAGGGAACCAGCCCACTGATACCTTGACTCCAGCCCAGCGAGACTGAGTTCAGACTTCGGACCTCCAGAACTATCAGATAATAAATACGTGCCGTATTATACCACTAAGTTGGAGGTAATTTGTTATAGCAGCAACAGCAAGGCCATATACCATGTCCCTGCTCTGAACCCCAATCTTTTCATCTGCAGAACGGTCACGACCCCCCTGTCCTGTCCTGACTCCCAAGTTTCTGAGGATCAGAAAGCAGGAGACCTTCTGGTCTTCTGAGCTGCTGCTGGAACTTTCTGTCACCACACAGCAGGTTTCCATCCAGCAACAGATGAATGGATGAAGAAAATGTGGTCTCTACGAATACACTGGAATATTACTCAGCCTTAAAAAAGAAGGCAGTCCCGCCATTTGGGACAACAGGGAGGAAGCTGGAGGACAGTATGCTAAGTGAAACAAGCCAGACGCAGAAGAACACGTGCTACATGATCCCATGTAGATGAGTGATCTAATATAGTCAAACTTAAAACCGTAAAATCAGGGGTGTCTGGGTGGCTCAGTCGGTTGAGCGTCTGCCTTCGGCTCAGGTCATGATCCCAAGCAGGGTCCTCGGATCGAGTCCTGCATTGGACTCCTTGCTCAGCGGGGGTCTGCTTCTCCTTCTCCCTCTGCCCCTCCGCCTTCTCATGCTCCTTCTCTCTCTCTCTCTCAAATAAATAAATAAAATCTTAAAAAAAAAAAAACCCGTAAAATCAAAGAGTCGAATTTGTAGAAGCCGAGAGTGAGAGGGTGTGTGCCAGGGGCTGGGGGAGGGAGGAAACGGGGAGGCACTTGTCAAGAGTACAGAGTCTCATTTACGCGAGAGGAACATCTGAGAAACCTGTGCATCGTGATGCTGGTGGTTAATAGTATACGCCGTGCTTAAACATTTGCTAAGAGGGTAGCTCTGACCTTAAGGATTCTTATCACAAAATAACAATAATAGTAAATAAGAAGGAGGGGCCGGGTATGTTTACGGGGCAGACGGTGGTGCTGGTTTGTGGAATGTATAATTATGTCTGAATTCATCAAGTTGTATCCATTAATTACATACAGCTTTTCATAAGTCAAGTGTATTTCAGTAAAGGTTTAGAGAGAGGGGGGGAAAAAAAAAGCAGCGGGTTTCCAGGCCTCACCATCACATGTGTCCAAACGTCCCGCTGTGAGGTCTCTCCTGGAGGGGAGAAAACCTTATCCCCAGGAATTCTAACCAAAAAGCTCAGTGATCCCACCACAGGACTGATTAAAAGAACCCTTTCTGAAAGCAGCAAAACTGCAAGTCATTAGTTTGCAGTTTTTTCGTGTGTGACCGTTGGGTGGCCTGGTTCAGAGCATTCTGCAGCCCACGATGGATTTAATTTTGTGTGTTGATCCCACGGCGAAAGCCACAGACAAATAGAAGCGCGTTCGCTGGGCCCTGCTGTGGGCTCCTGGGACCAGGTGAGGTGTGGAGGCCCTGTGGGGGACCCCCTCGCCCCCGTCTGCAGGGGGTCCTGGGAGGGAAGCCCTTTAATCATCGGGGCTGGAGGTGAAATGGGCTCTCCTGTCTGGTGATTTTGTGTCTTTCCTGTGGCTGCACGGCGGTGCCCCTTCACCTTGGGAGAAGCAGCCAGATGAGAGGGGAAAGGTGGGGGCGTTTGTCTTCCATCACAGTCTCCGTTCTGGGGCCGTGCCCATCGGGGCGGCTGGGGGGAACCTTCTGGAACTCAGCTCTGTTCGCATCGTGCCCTTGCGTAAAAACTGCTCTACTGTCTCCCCTGGCCTCAGGCTGAGGCTGGAACCCCCGGGGCCGCTCCAGCCCCACAGAGCTGCCCCGCTGGTGGTTCCAGAGCTTTTGGAACGTTCGTTCCTCAGCCCTGTCTGGAGCCACACTGATGCTGGATGCTGGGGGTGCGCGGAGTCGGCATGGTCTGGTCTTTTCCATCCCTGCCCTGCACCAGCCCTGGGAGTCTGGAGGAAATCAGATTTCGTGTGTCCTGGGAGGGACCTGTGAGGCCTGGACGGACGGTGCCCAGGAGCGAGAGGGGAGGCGGTGGCCAGGTGGGCACTGAGGGGCCGGCAGGAAGCCTTACTGTGGGTGAGGGAGTCGAGAGGTGCTTTCCAGAGAAGAGCCTCGGGAAAGAAGCCTTTTTGGTATGTGGAGTGCTGAGCTTGCCTTGGGGCCTGGGGACTGAGCAGTGCGGGGACATCCTGGGTAGGGAGGGAGATGAGGGCCCCCTGGTACGTGTCGGATTCCTGATCGCTCTCCCCTAGCTGCTGAGGGTGCCCGGCTGGGGACAGAGGCAGGCAGAGGGAGAAGCAGACCCCCCACTGAGCAGGGAGCCCGATGCAGGACTCGATCCCAGGACTCCAGGATCATGACCTGAGCCGAAGGCAGTCGCTTAACCAACTGAGCCACCCAGGCGCCCCTAATGGGCCTTCATTCTAATTTCAAAGCTGCTTTCCCATGGGAAAGAATCTGATGGTAAGGTAGAATTTGAATGTAAAGATCCTAAACTTGTTTCTTCCAACACACAGTTTACGTATGTTTAATTCTCCCACTGAACTCGTTCATTCCCAAACATTCTACTTATTGCTTACTTGATGCCGGGTGCGGCCATGGAGATACAAGTTGGGTGGGTTTCTGCTGTCAGGGACCAGACACAGAAAGAGATGGTGGTGTCCCCCACCCCCCGCGGGGGGGCACAGTGGCTGTGAGTCGGTGGGCACAGTTGGGGCGACCAAGAGGGAGGGGTCCAGCTTGTCCAAAGGGCATAGCAGAGATTTGAGAGAGGAGGGGCTGGGTGGGGAGGAGGGAACTTATCTAAAAGACACTGCTGTGGGCTAAGGGCCCAGGTGGGGGGAGGGGCACAGCTCAGGCTGGGGAGACGGGCCACTGGAAGGCCAGACGGCTCAGTTATGGAGACCTCAGGGGAGAGCATCAGGAGTCCACACCACCACTGTCCCTTCTTTCTTCATTCATTCGTCTAGTGAGCACCTGTTCACGGATGGGCACCGTGTGCTACACTGGGGCCAGGGGCCGGGGAGGCAGGGGTTCAGTCGGGGTACCTGCCCTCCGGAAGCTGGCAGGTAGACTAGGCTGGTGGACCACAGCACGCACCTGCCCACCATGTGCCCCACGCAAGTGGCTTTGTTTTGCTGGAAGTTCTCACCAGGCCCCTGGCTTGGGGACGACTTTGCAGGTGTTTTTGCAGAACGACCTGCCTGGAGAGGCCGTAAGCACCTCCAGCCCCGTGAGCAGTAGAAACCTAGCCCTGGCTGGCTGGAGGGCACGAAGAAGCCATGCAGTTGGCCAGCCTGGTTTCCCAACAGTCTTGACTTCTGGGCGAGAGGCAGCGTCACTCTGGCCCTTCTGTCCCAAGGTGAGCGTGATGGCCTCTAAAAGCCCCTGCCCCAACCCTACCCCCCAGCTCCAATGCTGCCAGGGCGACGTGGAGGCCCAGAGAAGGATGGGGCCAGTGCATGGTCACACAGTGACCCCAGGGCTCCGGCTTCCTCTTCCAGGAAGACCTCTGGAACCCACTGAGTTGTCTCAGGTGGAAAGTGTCAGGTCCAGTGGTGTCAAACCCATGTTTCCCCACTACCCGCTGGGGAGGGGGGAGGTTTACTGAGCTGCCAGTCATGAGTGCTGGTGGCAAGACACCTCGAAGAACTAGGGAGACAAAGCAGGCTCCAGGAGAAGCGGCGATCCCGAGGAAGAGGCGAACTCCATAAACAGCAGGATTTAATTCGGAATGCCGTGTTCATTCCCCGCCGGAATCTGAGTTGCGTCAAGTTCTCCGGGCCCGCCCTTTGCGGGGGGATTGAGGGGCTCCTTCGAGACTCAAAGCCAGCTGCGGGATGCAGGGGGGCCACCCAGCTGGGCCCGGCATGTGGATGCGGAACCTCGCTCTTTTTGGAAAGGGACGCAGGTCCAAAAGGTGTTCTGCTCACCAGAGACTTGCCGGGTCATAATTGTGTGTGATCTTCGGGGTATCGGATGCCAAATTCCACCCTCGTCCCTTTTGGCAGCCACATTCTTCAGATTCTTATCAGTTTTTTTTCCCCCAAGTGAACACTGGGAACCAGTCTCCTTGCTGATTGTGGGAGGATGGGAGAAAATTAAAACCAGGAGTCCTGGCTTTCGTCCCGACTTTGCCACCAGCTTGCTGTGCCACCGTGGGTCCTTCCCTTTGGGGGGCCTCGTTGTCTCACCTGTAAAGAGGGGGTTGGGACAAGGTGATCTTTGCAAGACCTGCCCCCTGCAGTGCAGACCTTTCATAATTCTCCATCCAAGTCCCTTGCGAGATGCTTTCCGGAAAATATTCCTAAACCAAATTCTGTCTGCTTCCCAGAGCGGGAGGGAGACAGCGTCCCCAGAAGCAGAGGGAGCTGAGGAGTGGTGGCCTTTCTACGTGTCCCCTCCCACATGGGGAAGCCTTCCTCCCCCTGATGATGCTGCCCTGAGACTCTCAATCGGCTGGGCCCTCAGGGGAACATTCCAGCGACCTTGCCCTCTGCACAGGCAGTTCCCTGGATGGCTTTTGGCTGTTACTTCTTTTTCTTGCTCTCAGCAGCCTGGTGGCTGCAGGTCATTTTCCTCATTTTATAGACGAGGCAACTGAGCCTCACGCATGGCAAAGCCCGTTCAGCTAGGCAGAGCGGGACTGGCCCCGGGGGCTGGCTCTCTTGACCCACCCACGTCCTGGGCACTTCCCACCATCCCGGGTTGGTGAGGGCACACAGTGGCCACACGGCTAGTCTGGGACCCTACATGAAGCAGGAGCTCTGTGAACCTTTGTGGGAACAGTGAGTGATGCCACCTTGGCCCACGCCATCCAGAGCCAGCACCTTGGCTGCTATTCAGTGGTGGGGGTCACTGGAAGCAGCACGTTTACATCCAGAGGAGCCTAAAACCCCAACCAAGGGGTGGCAGTCTGCATAGTGGTTATACCTACCCTCTGCCTGGAGCTGTGCAGCCCATATGTCTGTATTCATTCACATAGGTGTTACTGCTCTTGAGCAGCTCTTGGAAAGCAGGCTCCCATTTTGCAGATGAGGAACTGAGGCTCTGAAGTTGAGACTTGCCCAAAGCCATGCGGGTGGTAAGTGGTGCAAGTAGGACACAAACTAGGCCTCCTGGCCTCACATTTGTACGCTTTGACAGCAGGTTGTTTTGTCTGGGATGCTTTTAAATGTGCATCATAAAAACCCTACTGACATAGGCTGAAACAACAAAGTCATAATATTTCACATATTGAGAAATGGGTGGCTCGAGGGTTGGTTAATTCGGCAGCATCGAATGCTCAAGGACCCTGCTTTTTACTCTGCTCTCCCTAGGCTATCTTCCCTCATGGCTCTAAGATGGCTGCCACAGCTCCAGGCATCACATCCTCATCTACCTGTGTACAGAAAAAAGCATGAACTTCTCTTCTTGAATCCTCCCTCCCCCATAAGGGATGGTATTTTGCAGAAGCCCTTCAGTTGACTTCCCCTTACTTGTCACTGACCAGACATGAATGAACGTGTCCACACTTCGACCAATGAGATTATGGTCTTACCCACCTTTTTTGCACTTACTGATGCCCAGAGTCTGAAGAAAAGTGGGGTTGGTTACCAAAGAAGGAGGAGGAGGAGATGACTACTGGGGACACACGTGTCATATATGAGAGGCCAGTTAGGCACCCACCTCCCTCACTGTCTATTCTAAAGGACACAGTCCCCCAGAGTGCCTGCCGCAGGGGGCCCTAGGCCCCCTGTTCTGTGCCATGCGAGTTCCCCACACCTGACTGGACCAGGGGTGGGCATCTGACCCAAGGCAAGCAGACCTGCTGGGGCCTGGCGTGGACAGAGGAGCTGGGCCAACCAGAGTCTCTGTCTCAGGAAACAGAACTGGGAGAGAATGAGGCCATCCTTTCAGTGTGGCTCAAGGTGTGGTAAGCATACATTTTTCCTGGCAGAGGGATGGAGTGAGGGAAGCTGCTTAGTCTGGCTGGCTTCTTCTGAACACAGGTATGGTGGTGGCTCTTCCATGGTGGGTTTCTATAAGGATTACAGGAGGAGATGTGTCCGAGGCTTGCCCCAGTACCTGGCACATCCAAGCGCTCAGTAAATGTCAGTTACTCTTTTTCCTGTTTCGGTTCCAACTTCCATTGGGTGGAAAGCATCACTGTCCTCACCCAGCATCCCCGGGAAGCCTGTTACAAGTGCATATTCTTGGGCCCATCCCTACAGGACCCGAGTCAGCAGGTGGTTTTGAGAGACGGTGCACTTGAGAAGGACCACCGAGGACACACAACTCGGTCCTGTCCTGATCTTGGCCACACAGAAAGCTCTGACTTCTGTAGAGGTCGCTTGCAGGCCAAACGGCTCACGGTCCAAGGCGGACATGCCTCACTCCATAAAAGTTCTGGTGAGTTCCAGTTCTGGTCGTGGAATCTGTGTCGCTGGAGCGTTTCTCAGCAGGTGGCCTCGGGAACGCTGATCCCACGGAAGACGTTTGGCACCAAACTCTGGCAACTTGTTGCCTCTGGCACTCCCATTAATGGGAGTCATCGTGGATCCTTCTTGAGATGCTCAAAGCCACGCTTTCTGTTCGGCCAAGTTGTATGCTCCCTCAGCTGCCCCCGTGTGAATGGGAAATTCAATCTGTAAGTGGCTGATGCTCTATATGGGGTTCTTTCCAGCCTTGTCTCAGGTGGGGGAGGCCTCAGGAATTCCCCACCATGGAAAGTGCTAGAGAATGAATACAGATAGTTAGGAAGCAGCACAGCTGTGCTGTCTGGGGGCACCCTGGCTCCCTGCTTTGCCCGCGGACCCACATCCAGACCCACACGCCTCATTCTCCCACCCGGCTTCAGCGTTGGACCCCGCAGTCCACGTCATTGCCCCCCTGTTTTTACAGAAAGATTGGGTCGGTTGCTGCCAGGCTTTTGGATCAGCAGCCTATCCCTCTGAAAGTCAGTGACCTTAAAATGACTTAAATTCCTCCCTGGTCTTGCCTCAAAATGGACGACAGTTCCAATAAAATCTGTCGGGGGGGGCAGACAAATCTCTCTGCGTAGCAAACGCTCCTACTGGTTTCTGGGCCCTAAAAACTGATCAGGACTAAGTGGATCACACATTCAGTTATTCTTACAGGAACGAAACCGTCACTCCGGACAGCGGCTCACTGGTTGAGAGATGGAGAGAAACACCAGCCACAGGGACACTTGTCTTGTTGGGAGACACTGTGTGGCTCCGGTCTCTGGAGGTCAGTCTCCCAGGCGGCTCCATGCTCTGAGCTGACTCGGGGCCCCTGGGGCCACTTGAGCATGTCTCACCTGAAGGTGTCTCTGGTGGAGAGCAGGCCCCTCAGAGCTGCCCCCAGAGCTGTCTTACCCCCGCTGCGGCCCCCGGCGTGTTTCTGCTCACTCTATCCGAAGAACCCACTGCCGACTGTTCTCACCTGCTGGAGAGGGCAGGTGTGAATGCGAGGGGTGTGGGGCCTTCCCCTCCCCCTGGCCAAATCCTGGGCTTCCGAGCTGTCCTCTTCCCATGGACACTCACTGCTCTACGGGTCGGCCTCCTCGTCCCCCTAGCCTCTAGGACATAGACCGCTCCCAGTGCACTGGGTGTCACTTTGTTTCTTTCCCTGTTGGGTTCATGGCAGACACCAGGCCAAGTCCCCAGGAAGCAGATTCTGAGACGGAGTCCGGCACAGAGGATGTGTCCTGGGATCGGTGACCACGGAAGGGAGAGGACGGACTTGGGAGTCAGAAGGAGAAGTTGAGCTGGGATGCAGGCCCAGCGACAGTTACCACCGACCTCCCCGGGGAGCCCTGCGGCTACAGTGGACCTTTCGACTTGTCCTGATGTCCATATGGCTGGGCCCTTCAACTCGTGCATGGACCAGACCCTGGACGGGGTTGCCCTGGGGACAGCAGGATGTCAGGCGAGGCAGCTTTTACTGGGAGGGTCTGACCGCTGATAGCCCTTCGTTGAGGGGGGCCCGGAGGGGGATCCGGGGCACGGCCCAGTGTCCACACCCCATGGGCTGGTGCAGAGGGGAGCAGGGTGCTCTCGTTATTCTGCACGAAGACAGCCTGAGATTGCCTTTGCCTTTCGGAATACAGCACATACCACTGACTCGCACTGAACTTATTGTTGGCGAGAACCTTCCCGCCCCATCTGGGGCTCATCTGCTTGGTTTTGGGGCCGCAGGGCTGGACTCCACATTCGCCCGGTCATGTTTCATCTTGTTAGATTTGGCTCCTTGCTCCAGGCTGGGGAGATCTAGCCTGGATCCCTCTTCCCTGCCAAGACCCAGGCCCCCGTGTGCACCAGCTCCTGGTTTGCGCCTCCCGTCAGCAGCCTGCTGCTTCCAGCACCATCTGCGGCCCGGCCCCCTCCAGGCAGCATGGCCCCACGTGGAGAGACCACTGTCTGCCAAGCCCCAGGTGCTCTTCAAGTCCATCTGGCAGGTGTAGCCGAGCAGCTCAGGGCTGGGCTTGAATCTTGGGTGCACGTCGGCTTGCTTGTTGGGTGGCCTGGGACGTGTTCCGTCTGCCCTCGCCCCATGTCTCGTTTCCTGATCTGTGACAGCCCCCACCCCATGTGTGAGACCACTGGGTCCCTCCGGCTTCCTGGTTTGCAGGTGGGATGGCTCCCAGAGGGACATGGCTACTAAGCACCTGCTGGGTGATTTTGTACTAGTTCTCTAACCGTCTGCTGGCCTCCTGGGCAAGGTGGGTGCAGCATGGAGCATCAAATTGAAGACTGAGCTTCAGGGTCTAAAAGGACCACGTGCTCAGTGTGTGACCTTGTCTCTTCTGGAGGCTCAGCCTCCTTCTCTGTAAAGCGCCTACCTGAGAATTGTTGCGAAGATTATGTGAGATCACGTATGTGCAGGTTTCCTGGGGCCACCACAACTAAGTCCCACACGCGGTCAGCTTAAATGACAGAAATGAATTTCCTCATGGTGCTGGAGGCTGGAAGCTCAAGACAGAGGTGTTGACAAGGGTGGTTCCCCCCCGAGGCCCCTCTGCTTGCCTCGTGGATGGCCTTCTCCCTGCATCTTCACGCTGTCTTCCCTCTGTACATCTTTGCGTTCATAATTTGTAAGTTTCCTCTTTTTATAAGGACACCAGTCACACTGGATTACAACCCACCTTACTGACCTCATTTTAACTTAATTGCCTTTTTAAAGACTTTTTTAAAAAGATTTTATTTATGTATTTTAGAGAGAGAGAGAGAGCATGAGCTGGAGGAGGGGCAGAGGGAGAGAGAGAGAATCCCCAGCAGACTCCCCGCTGAGCGTGGAGTCTTACTCGGGGTTTGATCTTACAACCCCGAGAACACGACCTGAGCTGAAATCAAGAGTCCGATGCTTCACCGACTGAGCCACCCAGGTGGCCCAAGACTCTATCTTTAAATACAGTCACATTTTGAGTCATTGGGGGTTAGGGTTTCAACATATGAATTTGGGGGTAGGGACACATCTCAGCCCGTAACAGTACATGGGACTGCTTTGCCAACCCCAAAACAGGTCATGGGGTCCTGAGCCCAACTCTGCCCACAGGAGAGGGTCTCTGAATGGCCAGAAGCCAGGTGGGCTGATTCTGTACCTGAGCTGTTCTTTCTCTCCTGGGAAGGGGCGAGGACCTGGTTCCTCTGCCGGCATCTCTCTGGGGACCAGCTAAGCCCCATGGGCTCTGCTTCAAGGGCACGGTCTCAGAGTCATCCAGATTGCCCATCCACGTGGCCGTTGCCTTCAGGCTGCAAACCTGGCTTCTCACAGAGCTCCCTGAACCCAGCTGGCCCACAGAACCCGTGGAACTGGCCTCTGGGGGTTGGGCAGAGTATGGCCAGGTAATTAGAATGATCAGGGCTGGGCGGAGGGGGGCCTGAAACTCAACGCCCTTAACCTTCAGATGGGTAGTCCCAGCCATGGGGGCAGAACTTGCTGGTGCTCAGGGCTTGGCACCCAGCAGAGCCCGAGAAACAGTTTTTGGTGAGTGAGTGCAAGTGGGTGAGAGAAAGTCCCGCTGGGACATAGGGCTTGGGGTCGGATCAGCACAACTTCATGAGGCCTGTTCTGGGTCCACTGTCCTTGGGAGCCTATAGTTTTCTAGTACGATTGGGGCTAAGATCAGGGGATGCACGGGAGCCTGTGGAGCCTGAGGCAGGGGTCCCTTCCTGGCCAGGGGGTCAGGGAGGGACTCCAGGAGAGGACAGAGCCCAAATGAAGACTCGTAGGGTAACAGTTGGCCAAACGGAAGACGGTGGGACGGCACGCCAGGGAGGACACTGTGACAGTGTGCGTGGCAAGATGCAGCGTGGTAGGAGGTGGTACCAAGGGAGGTGGGTGGGAGCTGTGGGGGATGGGGAAGGGAAGTGACAGGGGCAGGACAGATTTGTGGTTTAGGGAGTGGCCTCTGGTGGCGTGTAGAGGACACTGCAGGGAGATAGGGCTAGAGGCTGGTAGACCAGCAGGCACCAAGGCCGTCCAGGTGCAAGATCAAGATGGAGCAGGAGAGGGGTTGAGGATGTGGACTTGCCTGGTGTGGGGGCTAAGTGACCACGGGGAGTGAGGGAGGGAGAAGGTGGAGTCTGCGGCAATTTGCCGCTGGGCGTTCTGGGTAAAGGGACCAGGAGTTTAGTGATGCTGGTCACCAAGATGGACCCAGTTGGGTCTGGAGAGCAATGTGCTCAGTATTGGACAGATTGAAATGGTATGTCTCAGAGTGTCCCATAGGCTACGATGATGTGTGACCACTGTCCAGAAAAGTAGGGCCTATATGTTGGGGTTCAAGGGGAAGCACTGAGGTGACTCAGCATGAGGGTGGGGCAGAGCATGGGACAGGGGAAAGGGGGCAGACTGGGTGATCCTCCGGGAAGGGAGGACACCGTCAGAGCCCCAGGGCTTGGTCTGGGCTCGGAGCTTCGGGTCCTGGGGATTGAGGGAAAGTGTGAGTGAGATCAAGTCCCAAGGCAAAGCTCAGATAGAACTGGGGGACTCGGGGGGTCGGTGCTTGGGGTGGGACCAGGGCTCTGGGGAGGAGAAGTTGCCATATTGGCATCTCCCTGGATTAGTTATATTCAGAGGTGGGCCTGGACCAGGGGTGTCCTGAAGACCCTCCATTCCTTTGTGCCATGATTTCCTGAAGCCACTTAGTGCTCGTTGTCCCAAAGGACCCCAAATTAAGAATTTCGGAGCTCAGCCAAGTCATAGAGCCAAACACTGAGCAGGGTGAAGACCACGGTAGAAGCAGCCTCTAGGTGGGTAGAGCAGGGCCAAGTCAGTGGCTCTACCCCATCAGGGAGTGGACCCAGTCTCATAAGAAAAGGGACCTGCATGGGAGCCCGTCTGTCCCCAAGGCTGGGAGGAAGTTTCCCATCCTGGACCCTCCATGAGAACCCAGCTGGGGAGGAGGAGGGGAGGTATGGAAGAGACATTTGCTGCTCAAAGATAATGTCAGCCCCTTCCCATCCTGATGAAGGCTGCTGAGGGCACCCTCACTGCCAGGCAGTTCGAGGACCAGCCCTGCCACTCCCGAATTCTGTACTCTTGGGCCAGTCCTTCCAGAAGGGTCTTAAAAGGGACATATGTCTCCTGCCAAGCCAGTCTCCTGGTGGAGTTATTCTGTGGTCCTTACAGATCTGTATGCACCCACCATGGGCAGGGGTGGGGGTGGGTGGCGCTGTGATACCACCCACAAACAGGAGACATGGAATGTTCAGGACATGGGGATCCTAAGAGGGACCCCACATGGGAGAAGAGTGCCTGACACCAAGATTCTCTGGAACCGTGGTGCCTGGACATGAACAAGGTTTTGAATTCCATCTGAGAAGGCCTAGATCCCTTTTCCCTTGTCTCTGCCTGCCTTCTTCGTTGTTTTTGGCCAGGTTTTGAGTTTGGGAAGCCATTTACAGCCCATTAAAAGATCAAATGTCCTGGAGATGATGAATCGAGGCATTTGAAAATGTTTTGCAATTCACAGCTCATTTCCCTATAGACAACCCTGACCCCGCGTGATTCGGAGATGGCTGGCTGGTCTGTCTGTTCCAGAACGCCACGGGCGGATGTCGGGATGGAGCACTGTCCTCGGGTTGGTTCATCCCCAAGAGAGTCACGCTTAGTGCCTGAGATGGCACCAGTGCTCCCCAGTAGAGATGAAGGAAGGGCTTAGATGCCGCCATCTTGCACAATTTCCAGACTGATCTGTCAGAGGCAAGAGTGGAGGTGTGTACTGGGGAGGTGGGACCCTGATGGTCCTCTGGGCTGGAAGGCTGGATTCCCTTCCGCACTCAGCCTCAAGTCTGAGCTATGGGCAGCGAGGTTTAACTGCTCACTACTCCTCCCAGCTCCAAAATGCGTAAGGTCAGTCCCTAGGCTTTTATGGACACTGTGGGGTTCTGGTAGCCAGCCAATCAGGGATACTTTAGTAGTGAGTGCCACATGATTTATACACCACTAACCTGAATCTGCTCACGTAGCCCTTGCAATAAACTTAAGGGGTAAGAGGGGCGCCTGGGTGGCTCAGATGGTTAAGCGTCTGCCTTCGGCTCGGGTCGTGATCCCAGGGTCCTGGGATCGAGCCCCACGTCGGGCTCCTGGCTCAGCGGGGAGCCTGCTTCTCCCTCTCCCTCTGCCTCTGCCTCTCCCCCTGCTGGTGCTCTCTCTCTAACTCTGTGTCTCAAATGAATAAATAAAATCTTAAAAAAAAAAAAAAACTTAAGGGGTAAGATTTTTTATTTCACTGAGGCTCAGAGAGGGGACATCACTTTGCTCAAGTCACAGAGCAGGTTGGTGGCAGACCCAGGTTTTGAACTAGGTCTCCTGGTATCTTTGGGGGAGAGGGATAGATTTTCGATTACTTTATGCTCTTTTTGACAGTGCAAATGTTAGTAGTAGAGATTTGCCTAGAAAATTGTCCAGGTTTTGAAAAATTTTGATGCAAGATCACACATAAAATTTACGTATAATTTTAAGTCTCTGGAATTTTTCTCTTGTGTCTTTGTTTCTAATTAGGAATTGCTATAAGCTTTGTCTATTTGATTTTTTTTAAAACATGTTTTGTTGATTCACTTAAAGTAAATCTACTTCATTCATTTCTGCTCGAATCTTTGTGGATTCTTTTCTTCTTTCTCTTTCCAAGGTTTTCTAATTACTGTGTTTTCTCTTGCTACCTTCTTGCTTTTCTAGCATTTTGTTGGATTAATCAAATTTTCTTTTTTTTTTTTTTTTTCTTTCATGGTTTGTCAGTTTTGTCTTCTTTCTATCCTTGTTAGTATTTATCTTCAAACTGAAAGGTATATTTTAATCGTGTATTTTTCTGCTGTACCTGAAGTTGCAAAACACTCATGTCCTTTCCTTAAACAAGACGAAACTCCCAGCAACTTTTGGTTCCTTCTGTCCCTCTTACAGCTCTCTTCCTTACTGAGATCACTTTGGATTTTAGAGCTAGGCTGTTATTAAATCATATTACTCTTTCTTTGCTCATAACTGCTTCTCATATTTAATATATTTCTTCTGCATCCTTCATTTATTTTGCTGGAGTACATCCTGCAGTGATTCTTTCAGAAAAGGTGACTGGTAAGCTTTCCGAGTTCCTGTGCATCTGAAAATGTCTTTATCTTGCCTTTGACTTTGAAGGAGAGCTTGCCTGGGTGCGGAATTCTGGGTGCTCGATATTTCCCCTCCAAAATTCGAAACCAGTGTGTTTCTTGATGAATCTGGTGCTGCTGATGAGAACTCTAATTTCAGTTTATTGTAGGTAATCTGCATTACTTTCCTTTCTACAGCATTTGGTATTTTGTCTCCATCCTGAGGGTTCTGACATTTCAGCATGATATGTCTGTTTGTGTTCATCTGGTTTAACACTCAGTGGGCTCTTTTGGATTAAGAAATCATGTCTTTCTCCAACTCTCTTTATTCTTTCTTCAAGTACGTACTTCCCTTGGCTCTCTCCGATCCCCCATTCCAGAGCTACTAGTAGACATATGTTGGCACGTGGTCTGTCCTCTGGGTCTCTCACCTCTCTCCCCCCCCCCCCCCCCCCCTTTCCCACCTCCTTTTCCCCCTGCAGTGCATCCTTGGAAAGTTCATGGCTCGGATTTCCGGCTCATCCGCTAACTCTCTAGCTGTGTCTATTCTGATTTTTCAGCCCATCTGTTGCGCTTTTGGTTTTTACAGTTGTACATTTCATTTCCAAGAAATCTCATTTTTTCCATTTCATAATATTTTTTACAAGGGCACAATTCTCTTATCTCTTTGAGGACATTAATTATGTTTTAAAAAATTGTCTTCATCGGTTTGCTTTATTATCTTTTTCTGAGGTGTGATTTATTGTCTGTTGAGTTGGTGCTTTTCTTTCATGGTGTTGGCCTTTTTTTTCTCGAATACTTTGAAATTCTTGGTATTTGGGGATTTCCACTGGCTCTTCTCTGCTTTACTATTTATTGCTGCTTTGCCTCTTGGAAGGTTGGTAGTATAGGTAAGGGGTAGAGAAGGATTGTGCAATAATTCAGTTGTATAGGGGCACCTGGGTGGCTCAGTTGCTTGAGCCTCTGACTCTTGGTTTCGGCTCAGGTCATCATCTCAGAGTCCTGGAATCGAGTCCCGTGTCGGGCTCTAGGCTCAGCGGGGAGTCTGCTTCTCTGCCTCTCTGTCCCTCTCCCTCTGCCCCTCCTCCTGCTCTAGCGCTCTCTCTCTCTCAAATAAGTAAATCTTTTTTAAAAAGGAATTCAGTTGTATAAACTTGAGAGGGTCTCCGTTTCTCCTGGGGGTCATCAGATTTTGGAGCACCCTCTCCAACCACACCTGCCTCAAGGCAGGTGAATCTAATGCCTGATTCTTGACACCAGCAGGGGTAGGGATCCGGGTCCTACCTGTCTGACTCCTTGTACCATGGTCCTCTGACAGTCATCTCTGGGTCCCTCCCCTATCCCATTAGCCACATCAGCTGTTCCCAAGTTGTGCCCACATTTACCGTCAACCTGGAGTCTTCCCTGTTTCCAGTGGGCTTTCCTCTTTCAACTTAGTTCCACCTACTTTCAGTCTCTCAAGCGTTCCTCAAAATTTCTCGATCACGGCTTCTTTGTTTTCCAGTGCTGTTAGGGGCTGATTTCTTTTTTTTTTTAATTTACATTTTCTGCTTTATTGAGTTATGAGTGACAAATTTAAAAAGTGTATATTTAGGTTGTACAATATGCTTTTCCCCCCCCAAAGGTGTACAACGTGATGACTTAATATACATATGCATTGTGAAATGGTTACTACAGATTATTAACACATTCATCACCTCACATAGTTACCACTGTTTGTTTGTTTTGTGGTGAGAACACTTAAGATCTATTCTCTTAGCAAATTGCAAGTATGCAATATGGAATTATTAACTATAATCACCCCGTGATTATATATAATACACAGATAATATAATAATATACGTACATATAGATCTAATTTGTATATTAGATCCCCAGAACTTATTCATCTTATAACTGGACATTTGTATTCTTTGACCAGCATCTCCCCATCTCTCACACTCCCCAGCCCCTGGCAATCCCTGTTCTACTCTCTAGTTTTATGAGTTGGATGGTTTTGGATTCCACATACAGATGAGATCATATGGTATTTGTCTTTCTGTGGCTTATTTACTTAGGGTAATGTCTTCCAGGTTCATCCATGTTATTGCAAATGATAGAATTTCCATCTTTTTTATGGCTGAATAATATTCCATCGTGTGTATGTGTGTGTATTTTCTACATTTTCTTTGTCCATTCATTCATGGATAGACACTTTAGTTGTTTCCATCTTGGCTATTGTGAATAATTTTGCAATGAGCATGGGCATGCAGATATCTCTTCTAGATACTGATATTAATTCCTTTGGATATATGCCCAGAAGTGAGATTCCTGGGTCATACGGTAGTTCCATTTTTAATTTCTTCAGGAACCTACCATAATGGCTGTACCAATGTCCATTACCACCAACAATGTACTGGAGTTCCTTTTTCTCCACACCTTCGCCAACACTTGTTGTCTCATGTCCTTTTGATATAATAGCCATCCTAACAAGTGTGAGGTGATCTCTCATTTTGATTTGCATTTTCCTGGTGGTGAGTGATGTTGAGCCCCTTCTCGTATACTTTTGGCCATCTGTACGTCTTCTTTAGAAAAATGTCTATTCAGGTCCTTTGGCCATTTTAAAATCAGATTATTTGGTTTTTGGCTATTGAGTTTTATGAGTTCCTTATATGTTTCGGATATTAACCTCTTATAAGATGCACAGTTTGCAAAAATCCCAAAGCTCCCGAAAGGGCATTTTTGTCCATGGCTGGCTGGCAAATTATGGTTACTGAGGAGAGATAGGAGTAGGAGACCTCCTGTCCCACCATCTTGCTGATGTTGCAACAGGGACTTATTTTTAGATTTTAAATTTCTAGGATCTGGGTGGGGGGGAATGGGAGGGGGAGGTGGGAGCATGGGCTGCTGTTGGATCCAATCACAATATTGTTTGCATATATCTCCCCCCCCCCCCCCCCCCCCCCGCGCCACGTCCCAGCTCAGGCTTCCGCACCTCTCACTGCACCAGAGAGATTTTTCTAAACTCAGACCCATCGAGGCATTCCCCTGGTCAGAGTCCTTCAGGGGCTCCCCACTGACTTCATGATAAGACCCACATCTAGCCTGACAGGTACCACGTCGCTTCCTTCCTCCTGGCTCCTCCCCTCCCTCCTGGCTCCTCCTCTCCCTCCAGCCTTTGGGCCGCGTGTGATTGCACTTGCTGTGGGCTGACTCTCACCTTTCAGTACCCAGGTGGTTCGTCTTTCTCGGGACCTGGGTTGGGTGCCCTGCTCTGTTCCCCTAGTTGCCCGTGTGCATCTTTTGGTTGTACCTATGGCCCCGTGTTCCTGTGGGTTATAATCACTTCCCTCTTAGTCTTCCTCACCAGAGTGGGATTTCCCGGTGGGCAGGGGTTCATTCCGAGTATTTGAAGACTGAAATGATGGATGTCAGGGCTTGGTGGCCAAGGCTGTGGTGGGTACTTCCCTTTCCCCTTAGTCCTGGACCGAGGGTCTCAGTGGACCCCTTACCCAGGAGAATGAGCACCCCCACCCCGCAGCTTTATGGAGGGACCTCTCCTTGGCCAGCATGGCCTTTTGCCGTGCAGTCAGCACCTCAGGAATAGAAGGGCTGACATGACTGTTGCTGTCCCCACAGGCATTGGTGCCATCACACGGTGACGCGGACGGTGTCCTGCCAGGTGCAGAACGGCTCGGAGACAGTGGTCCAGCGTGTGTACCAGAGCTGCCGGTGGCCGGGGCCCTGTGCCAACCTCGTGAGGTAAAGGCTGTGGGGTGGTCCAGCTCTGCCCTTCCTTTTCCTTTCTGTTCCCTTGGGTGAATCCAACCCCAGCACAAGCTGCTGGGGAGGGGGTTTGACGCTCGGAAACAAGAGCTGAGTGTGCGTTTATGGGGCACCTTTTGTGTACAGAGCAGGGGGATTATGTGTGGGCAAGATGAAAGGGACGTGCTTCCCACCCTGAAAGAACTTCACAATCCGGTGGTATTTGATGAGCAGAAGAGCACCATAGACAGGAAGTGGGGTGAGGGGACTGAGGGGTGGGGGAGGGCCAGGTGAGGCCCCACCACGGCCCCCCCCCCCTTACGCCCCCCCCCCCAGCCCTCAGGCAGTTCCTCAGCATTCTCAGGATGATCCCTACTTTTCACAACTGCCCTTTGCTTTGGGACTGAAGCAGTGATGTGAACGGTGTTCACATCGGACCCATCACATCACATCAAGACCCACTGCAGGGTCTTGTCCTCGGTGTGGGTGTTTACAGGCCTCCCGAGAGTTCTCTCCCTCTCCTTGGCATGAGGAGCTCAGAACAGAATGTTTGGTCACAGCAGATACGAATTTGTCCTGAGCCATCCCTTTGTTGAGTAAGACTTAATGCTCATTCTTGAGAGGAATTCCATATCTCTGGTCTCAATTATCATTGCCACTTAAGTGGCTATTATCTGTTAAGGAACGAGGGTTTAATGTACTTTCCTCTCTCTCCAGTAACTCATATACGAGGTAGGGTTGGGGTGCATCTGCTCTGTCTATGGCTGGGCAGGGAGAGGAAGGACAGTAGGGTTCGGCACTGTCCCCAGCTCCCTGGCGACGTGGGGCACCGTGTGCACTCTCGTCCTGGGTCCTGGTTTTGTGGCTTTGCATATACGAGGCACTGTGTTTTGTTTTTTTTTTAAGATTTTTACTTATTTAGTGAGAGAGAGAGAGAATGATGGAGAGAGAATATGAGTAGGGAAGAGGGTCAGAGGGAGAAGCAGACTCCCTGCTGAGCAGGGAGCCCGATGAGGGACTCGATCCCGGGACTCCAGGATCATGACCTGAGCCGAAGGCAGTCGCTTAACCGACTGAGCCACCCAGGCGCCCCTAGGCACTGTGTTTGTAGTAGCTGCTCTCTGGTCTTCCCACCTCTCCCGTCCCCTCCACGTCCTCTATCAGATCACGGCACTGCTCCAGACCTTCCAGGAGCTTCCATCTCTCTTACAGGACAGTCTCTACCTCTCTCCACAGCCGATCAAAGTCTGGACATGGACCCTGTTTCCCTCCTGACCCCAAGGCCTTCCACGAGCCTCCCTGGTCCTGGGGCTGTGGCCACACGGACCTTGCTGGCCTGGAGACTCCGTCCTTCCTCGGGGCCTTCACGTTTGCTGGTCCTTCTGCCTGGCCTGGCTTCATGCCGGGAATAGCTGCATCTCCTGACCTAATTCAGTGCCTTTCCTCCCTGACACTCTGTCACTTTCCAGGGGGCCACAGGAGGGCAGGAATTGCTTTGATCTCTCCTGTGCCCCTCTCCCCCCCGTGCCTTGCATTCAGGAGCTCAAGAGATACTATTGAACTGATGGCTCAGTATCAGGAGGATGAAAGGAGATCCAAGAGGTCACAGCACTTTGAATTCACGCACAGGGTGAACCGTGAATACTGCACTTCACTCTCGCAGAGAGCCCTCGTCTTATAAACTAATCCGTACACTTGCCGTCGGGAGTCTGACGCTCAGAGCAAAGTGACTTGCCCAATGTCAAAAGAATCGTCACAGGGATGAGGTCGGGTACGACTCTGGCCCATCAAACAGGCCCCATAGGGATGCGCCTGAGGTTTCATGGCCCAGCTCCCCTCCTCCCCCAAATAAACATGTGTTGACCTCCTCCTGTATCCACGCTCTGGGGAGGCCTCCTGTCCTCTGTGAGAACCCAGACCAGGCCCCAGCTCGGGGAGTTGATGACCCAGGTGGGGGAAGCGAGAGCGTGGTTGTGAAAACTTTGAGGCCCTATTCAGAATGCACTCGGGGACTGGCATGGTTCCCCACCCTCTCCCCGCCAGGAGCCCCACACAGACCTCTTTGCTTGCATTTATTCTTTGACTCAACCCTTTCTGCAAATATTCATTGAAGGCCCTACTATGTGCCAGAGGGGAATATGATGGAGAGTAAGACCAAGTCCTCTTCCTCATGGGGTTTGTATTCACCTACATACGAAAACGAGAAAAAATATCGCCTCATAATGAGTGTAGGAAATTAAGATAGGGGTGATGTGACTGGGCATGAATTGGGGCTACTTTAGAGCAGGCACGAGAGAGACCCTGAAAGGATGATGTTGATGCTGAGCAAAGAGTGAGGAGAAAGAGCCTCCATGTGATATTGGGTGAGGATAGTTGGTGCAAAGGCCCTGAGGCAGGGAGGTCCTAGATGAAGGCACAGAGAGTAAGTCAGTGTCCAGAAGCAGAGCAGGTGAGGAGGGGAGCATAGGCCAGAGACTGATCTCCAGGGCCTTAAGTTTGGACTTTTTATTTTTATTTTTTTAAATTAAAAAAATTTTTAAAAAATTTTTTTAATTTTTTAAATTATTTTTTTAAGTATGGATTTTATGTCAGTGTACTGGGAAGCCACTGAGAGTTTTAAGTAGAGATGAGAAATGATCCGATTTAGGTTTCTTTTTGATTAGCTTTTTATTCTGAGAGCATTGTTGATTCACACACAGTTGTAAGAAAAAAGACAGAGAGATTCCATGTGTCCTCTTTCTTTTTTGGATCCCATGTACTGTTCATCTTCTTCCCCCCAATGGTGCCATCTTGCCAAACTATACGATATGTCACAACCAGAGTATTGAGATATTGACATTGATACAGTCAAGATACAGAATATTTTCTGTACATCACGACCCCATATATTGCCCTTCTGAAGACACACCCACTTTCCTCCTGCCCCCAAGCTCCCCAAAACCCCTGGTAACCACTAATCTGTTCTCCACTTTTAAAGTGTTGTCATTTCAAGAATGGAATCACACAGTAGGTAACCTTACGGGAGCGGATCTTTTCCCTCACCATGATTTTCTGGAGAGTCATCCCCTGCTGTTGGGTGTATGAGCAGTTCGTTCCTTTTTATGGCTGAGTAGTGTTCCACGGTGCGGATGTCCCACAGTTAGTTTAACCATTTAGCTGTTGAAAGACATCTCGGTTGTTTCCAGTTTGGGGCTATTCTGAATAAAACTGTCATCAACATTTGGGTACCTTCAGATTTTTGCATGAATACAGGATTTCATTTCTCTGCGTAAATGCCCATGAGTGGTTGAAGATTTTCTCCTATTTTTTTTCCTAAAAGTTTTATAGTTTTATGAAGTCCATGATCTATTTTGAGTTAATTTTTGTGCAAGGTGTGACATTTAAGGCAAGATTCTTTTTTTTTTGTCTGTGGATATCCAGTTGCTCTGGCATCATTGTTGAAAAGGCCATCCTTCCTTTCTTGAACTGCTTTTGCATGTTTGTCAAAAACCATTTGGGCATATTTGTGTTGGTCTAAGTTCTCTGTCTTGTTCCATTGATAACATGCGTCCATGGTTCTGCCAATATCACTAGGCCTTGCTTGCTGAAGCTATATAATAAGTCTTGAAATTGGATAGACTGATCTGAAATAGATCAGATAGAATGAGTTAGGATGTGCTCCCTCCTTCTGCATTTTTCTGGAAGAGATTGTGTAGAATTGGTATTAATTCCTCTTAAAAGTTTGGTAAAATTCTCCAGTGAAAACATCTGGGGCTGGAGAATTCTTTTGAAGGAGTTTTTAAGCTACAAATTTAATTTCCTTAATAGTTATGGGGCTATTCAAATGATCTATTTCAGATTCAGTGAGTTGGGTGACTAGTGTTTTTCGATGACTTGGTCCATTTCCTCTCAGCTGTTAAATTTATGTGCATAGGCCTACTACCTATTTTATTCCTGATATTGATAACTCGTGCCTTTTCTTCTTTTTCCTTTGTCAGTCTTGCTAGAGCTTTGTCGTTTCACAGGTCTTTTCTGAGAACCAGCTTTTGGTTTCATTGATTTTTCTCTAATGTTTTTCTGTTTTCAATTTCATTGATTTCTGCTCTTATCTGCTCCTATCTCTATTCTGTCCTTCCTTCTGCTGGCTTTGAAGTATTATTCTCTCCTTTTTGGAGGTTCCTGGGATGGGCTGGTTTAGGCTTTGAAAAGATCGCTGGCTGCCGTGGGGACAGTGGGCACAGGCAGGTGCAAGGTGATGGTGGCTCACGCCAGGACACTACCTGGGAAGTGGGGAGAAGTGGGTGAATTCAGGAGGTGTCTGGAAGCTGAGATGACAAGAGTCTGATCACAGAAGAGCAGGGAGCAATCACAGATAACCCTAAGTGTTTGGTTTGAGCGGCTGGTTGGCTGGGCGTGTCCTTCATTAGGTTGGGAACCCCCAGTGGTGTCAGCCCTCGGAGGTGGAAACCAGCAGCTCTGTTCTGGCGAAGTGAAGTTGGAGATGCCTGTGGACGCATCCGTGGGAGGAGAGGATGCAAGTAAGAGGTCGAGTGAAAAAGTCTGGAGTACTGGGAAGATTCCAGGGCTCAGGGCATATTGCATTTCATGGACTCTATGACACCATTGGCAGGAGGAAGTACATTATCTTACGATCCCTAAGAATTAAGCCAATTAAATGATCGCACACCATCAACTGTAGTATGAACCCCATTGTCCCCGATGTTAAACTGTAACAATGTGGGCAAGTTGGAACCTGGGAGAGGTCATGTGACCGAGGATCAGGAGCATGCAGACTGTGTCTGGAGGTGGCCTTGGGGATGACTAGATGGAGAAGGGGTGCTGATCCCCAAACCATCTGGGCACCCTGACCTCAGAGGCAGGGCCAAAGAGGAGGGGGTGGCTGAAGTGGTGAGAAGGAGCTCCCGAGGCAGGAGGAGCATCCGCATGTCCCGGGAGGTGAGTTTCGGGACACAGGGCATGAGGCAGAGCCTGAGTCTCCCAAATGCTCTGGGAAACCTGGTAAGACCAGGGCTGAGTGCCCATTAGAATTGGCAACGCGGGGTGGCTGAGACCCTGGCAAATGCAGTTTTGGGGAGCAGTGGGGACGGAGACCAAGACGACAGGTGCAGAGGAGGAAAATGAGATGTGAGAAGTTTCAAGAAGTTCTTGCTATGAAGAGAGCAGTGAATGGGGCTGGGAAGCGAGAGGCAGCATAGGTCAAGAGGGGGATTTTGTTTGTTTTGAAGACAGGAGGTACGGGAGCATATCCCGTAAACTGTTTTGTGAGCTGTCCGGAATGGTCCCGGAGCGAGGGGAGGGCAGAAGCCCAGAGTGGGGAACCTGTAGCAGGAGGGGAAGGGGGGCCTTGTCAGAGCTGCAAAAGGGGGGCAGGCCGAGAGCAGGGGCACCTGCCACCCATGTGGGTTCACACGTGCGATGCGGGGATGGTCTGATTTGGGGGGCGACTCTACCAACTCACGACGTCCCCCTCCCATTATTCCCAGGGCTCACTACGAGGCCCTACACACTGAGGTGCTCAGCCATGATCCTCAAAGGATGCAGCCATCTTCTTGCTACGTGAAAACAAAACCGCCGGGTCCTGTGTAGATTTTCCCATTCTGTGATTTTTTTCCTACATTGGATTTCTGCAGAGTGTGTGTGTGTGTGTGTGTGTGTGTGTGTTTCGGAGTTGGAGGTACGTGTCTGTCATGTTTACAGACAAACATGAGGCCCAGGACCACGCCAGGCACCTGGTCAGTAGGCAGCTGGTGAGGAGAGAGGGTGTCAGGGGGTCCCCCTTGGGGCCCGGTCACCCTTCAGGGAAGTCCCTGCCTCAGCTTTCTCAGATCCTGTGTTTGGTCTGGTCGGTGGTTGGTGCGCAACTGAGCACCTAAGAGCAGACACTGTGTGTAAGAACATGACCCCTTCCCTCACAGAGCTCCCGTGTGTGTTGGGGGGGCCGCTGGGGGAGGGAATGTGGAAGACTCACAGCAGTCGTGCCCCTGACATGAGACCTGGTCCTGGGTTTCCTGGGGGCAGTGACATTGGCACAGAGATCTGGGGAATGAGGGGGTTTCCCTAGGGGAGGGGTGCGGTGGGGCGGGGAGGGGTGTGGGGGAGGCAACAGTCTGGGAGGGCCAGGCAGGGGGGCCTTCTCCAGCCGGCGCCACAGGGAGGGGCTGGATGCTGAGATTTCCCTGTGAGAGGTCTCAGGACCAGCTCCACACCCAGAGGAAGGCAGAGAGGACAAGCCGGGCCTCTCCTCTCTGTGCCTCAGTTTCCCTCCCCGTCTGTCTTGCTTTGGGGTGGAAATCACAAGGCTGTGCCTTGATCAGGGCAGCAGGAAGTCCAGCGTTACTGATGCTGCCCTCCTGCCCTCTGAGCCCCGCCGGGGGGGCTGCTGCGGGAGGGGGCCGGTGGGCCAGGCCCAGGGCCTGCCTGACAGATTGGGAAGACCAAGCCCCAGGGACTCGGGGGTTAAGTTTTCCTCGGCCTGTCTCCCTGGCCCCTCCGAGCTCTTTGATGGCATTAGAGCCAACCTTTTCCAGATGTGCTGAGCGGAGGGGTTTGCTGGAACTCTCTGGGGCTTCATCTGCCTCCTTCATTCCCCTCCGCCAGACGGCCCCCTGCTGGCCAGCCTCCCCCCTCTGGTTGGGTTGCCTGCTGACTGCAAGGCCCTGCAAGGCCCTGCGATGTCCTGGACTTAGTACTTTCTTAAAACGTGGCCTTTCTTTCCTGCCCGGCCTCCGCAGCCGGCCTGTGTGGGTCCAGAAGCTCTCCGAGGCTGACCCCCCGCAGCGTGGGGGCTTGTCCAGGCTGCGTCCCCCTCCCTCGCCAGAACTCCCCAGTGCCCTGCGGTCCTGGGCTCTGGTGGGGGGGGGGGCTGGGTGGAAGACACTGCCCGCTGGGGCCGCTGTCCCTTGCGTCTGGCACTTAGGGATGACTAGCTGGGATTTGGAGGAGGCTGAAAACCCCCCTCCTCCTGTCTCTGAACCACAGTGGGACAGCCCCTTCCCTCCCACTGGCCCGCTGCTATTAATCAAGAGATTAATAATCTACTGCCTCCCTTTCTGAAACCCCCACTCCCATTTCCTGTTGAGTCTCCAGCCTGTCTCGGTACCTCCCAGTCTGGTCCTCCTCACAGTGGTCCCTGGTGGGAGGAAGTGGGGCCAGGGCAGAAGCCTGCAGGCTGAAATGCCCAGCGAGGGAGGGGCACCTGTGCCCCCACATGAGGTCTCCGGGCTGGGGATGCCCAGACCACAGCCCTGTGCTGCCCCTGTGCTGGCATCCACCGGGGGGCCTCCTGATGCTTTGGAGATCCCCACCTTTGGAAGCCAAAGAGCCATGGCTTCCACTTACACACCTCCAGTGATGGGCACCTCACCCCTCCCGGGATTCCGTTTTTCAAACGTCCTCTCTCATGTGAGCTTGTGCACCCAGGGCCACGTTTGGGGAAATATAAGACACATCTGCACCCTTTCTGGGGCAGTCATTGAGTGGCAGTAGGAGTTTGGGGGCCCTTTAGAGGACCTCATGACTTCAGCCTTCTGTACTTCCTAAGAGGGTCCCCCAGGACCAACTGCTCACGTGGGGGTTAGCTTCCCTACGTTGTTGTCCAGATAAGAACACACCAGCCCCACCAGGAGGCCTGGTTCGGTCAGAACTCTGCCACTTTATAAGCTGGAGTCTGACCCCATGCTCCTCTGCAGCCTCAGTTTCCCTTTCCCCTTCTGTAAAATGAGGCCATTCATCCCTGCCCTACCCCTCTTTCTTGGCCAGCAGCTGCCTGACTGCCTTCCCCACCTTCCATCTCTCCCTTCCCATCTGGTGCCACACAGCCAGCCACGGGTGGGGTCTTTCTAGAAAGCCAATCTGACCACCACACTCCTCCACGCCGCAGTCCCTGGGTGGCCTCCCCTTGGCTGGGAGGGGTTGGTCTCCTAGCGGGTACAAGGCTGTCTGTTGAGGAGCAGGAAAACCACATCAAGTCTTCTGTTTATTTTTTAATCTCTAAAATAAGAGCGAAATGAAGCTTTACTGATTTTTAATATATGCAAAGACAGTAAATAATATGTGTATATATACATGTGTAGACTAATACATGTATATTGCAGGCTCGAACATGTTTTGCTGATCAGGAGCGTGCTCTGAAGGCCAGGCGAGCGCCAGCGAGCGCGGTCTTCCTAAACCCAGGCCAGACTCCTTGCCTGCTTTGGGGGCTTTCGTAGCTGCCCTGCCTGTGCCTTGTCTGCTCCCTGAATGCACCAGGTCTCACCCCAAACCACCTCCCGGCTCTCCTGGTGCTGGCTGCCTCCTCACTGTCTCAGCTCAGCAGAACTTCCTCAAGCGTCCCTTGACGTAGGAAGCCTTTTCTGGCCCCTTGTTGTGGAAGTGGCCATGTCCTACCTCCCCATCCCTATAGGCCATCAGTGTCCAAGGATGTCCCCTACCCCGACACCCTGAGCTCCAGCACTAGGCCTGGGAAGCAGCCAGCGGCTTTAGTGGAGGGGACAGACATCAGATCAATGACAGCACAGGTGGTGGCAAGTGTTTGGAAGACAAGCCAGGGTTCTATGACAGTATAAACCAAGGGGACGCAGCCTGCAGTGAGGGTGGGTGTGACTGAGGGCCGGCTGGTCACGGAGGCCCTCTCAGAGGAGGCGGCACTTTTGTCGTGGTTATTTATTGAGTGAGTCATAACCCCCGGGAAAATATATGTCCTTGAGTTTGCCAGGTGACAGGTGACGGTGAGGGAAGTCTCAGGATCCAACCTTCAGAGGGAGCAAATGCGGAGAGGTCAGAAGTCCCTAGATTTGGGTTGTCTTGGGAAAAAAAAAAAAAAAAAAGCCCCAGAACTGGTGAGGTGGGAGACACCCCCTGGAGACTCCAGATTGCATTTGGAGAATTTCAAGGTAGGAAGGGATCTTTGAGTCTGGTGCATCTCAGTGCAGACTTTATAGAGAGGCGGGGACTCACTCAAGGCTCACAGATGGGCAGAGATGCATTGGAATAAACTAGAAACAAAGCAGCCAGAAATCCCTGTGTTTATCTTGCCTGACTGCATGTTTGCTCCCCTCAGGCCAAGTCAGCCTGGGCTGTCCTTGCGGGGGGCCACTCTGCACACATGCCCCAATGTCAGGATCTTGGCTGGGCCAGCAAAACCAAAGCAGCCTCATCTGACCTCTTAGACGCATCTGGGATGGGAGGTGGGGGGCAGCCGATGAAAAGACGGGCCCTGGGGTAGGTATGCAGTCGAGGGTGGGGAGCGGGCTTGCCCACTTCCTGCTGGTGCAAGCCAACTGGGGGCTCCGCTACCCACCAGCCGCACAGCTTGGGCAAGGACTCTGTCCTCGTCCGCAAGATGGGACAGTAATACTCATGGTATCAGGGGGCTGAGCTCCCAAAAGGGTTCAGCAAATCTAACGCCCTTACATTCCTCTTCCTTTGCTGGGCCACTTTTGGCACCTGTAAAGCTAGGACCGCTGAGCTGGTCAGAGGCCTCAGGAGGGCTTCCTGGAGGAGAGGGCATTTGAGGTGAGTGTGGAGATGACTGGGCCTTAACTAGATAACAGAGGGAGAGAGAGAGAAAGAGGGAGGGCAGCCCTTAAGTGATGAGGGATGTGGTACACTGGAGATTTGGAAGGCCAATACGGCTGGAAAGCAGCAGTGAGGGGCTCGAGAGTCATCGGGGAGGCTGGTGAAGGCCAGGCCAGAGCCCTCAGGGCTTGTGGGTCACGGTGTGGAGTTTGCTCTCCACTCCACGTGGTCACTGCAGCACCTCAGAGTCGAGAGGAAGACAGGATGGACGAGCATCTCCACCGTGGGGAGCATCAGGTCTCAGAGGCCAATCTTGTTTCTCTTTCTCTAATACCCACCCGGGAGTCATTCAAGCCTTGGTGGTGGGGGTCACTCCCAGGTCTCTGTGGCTCCCACCCAGGACCTCATCCGTGGCCCTCCATGTTGCTGCCAAGGTACAAGGCTCCTGCCACCACCTGGACGGTGAGGTAAGCCCTGTGTGGGGGTGCAGCCTCTGCTGGGGAACCCTAGGCAAGCCGGGTCCTCTCCAGGAGCTCAGTGTCCCCAAATGAGACTGACCCCCAGGCTGTCAGAGGTTCGGCCAGGGCTGTAAACCCTGGGGTTATGGCTGTTTGTCTTCTGGTGGGGGTGGCCTGGGGGCTGTGCTGAGTTGAAAGGGATTGCTTCCTGGGCTGGGGGATGGGAATGGGTGGGAGGTCTCTCTGCCCCTTGGGAACAGTCTTGAAACAACGGCAGGTGGTACAGTTGCCCCCTTACCTCACAGAGGCACTCAAGACTGTGTGTGTGCGTATTTGTACTTTTGTTGATTGATTGATTTTTTATTTGATTTTTGACAAATTTAATCTAAGGTGTACAGCGTGGTGTTTGGATATATGTACACATTGTGAAACGATTAACCACAATCAAACTAATGAACATATCCCCCACCTCCCATACTGACCATTTTTGTGTGTGTGGTGAGAGCCCTTGGGATCTCCTCTCTTAGCAAATTTCAGGTATACGATATGTCATTATTAACGACAGTGTTCGCATTGTTTGGTGCGTTTCTAGGACTTACTGGTCTTATACCTAAAAGTTTGTACCCTTTTATCAAGATCTTCCTCTTTCCCCCACCTCCTAGCCTCTGGTAACCCCCATTCTACTCCATGTTCCTGTGAATGCTACTCTTTTGTTGTTGTTATTCCGTATACGAGATCATATGATTTTTGTCTTTCTGTGTCTGGTTTATTTCACTTAGCAGAATCCATGGTGTCACAAAGGGCAGGAGTTCCTTCTTTTTTATGACTGAATAGTCTTCCAGTGTGTATACGTGTGTGTGTATATATATCATTTCTTCATCCATTCATCTGTTGATGGATACTCAGGTTGCCCCATGTCTTGGCTGACATGGACAGTGCTGCAGTGAGCATGGGGATGCAGATGTCTCTTTGAGCTACCGATCTCATTTCCTTTGGATAAAGACCCAGAAGTGGGGCTGCTGGATCACGTGATCATTCTTCTGAGGATATTCAATCTGAGGACCCTCCAAACTGTTTTCCACAGTGGCTGCACCAATTGGCATTCCCACCAACAGCGCACGAGGGCTCCTTCTCCCCCACGTCCACGTGAATCCACGTATCTTTTGTCTTATTGAGTGTAGCCATCCCAAGAGGTGTGAGGTGATAGCTCGTGACCTTGATTTGCGTTTCCCTTCCTAGTTATTTATTGATGTGGCTGTAATAGGCGAGGTAGATGAGCTGGTGCTTGGGAGGACTTTGTGGTCTGGAGGGGCAATTGATACGGAATAGCTTCATTACCATGATTATAATTGAAAACAGTAGCTGTATTAGGGTTCTCCAGAGGAGCCGAACCAATAGGATATATGGAGATATATAGAAAGAGGTTTATAGTAGGAACTGGCTCACGCAATTATGGAGGCTGAGCGGTCCCATAATGTGCCATCTGCAAGCTGGAGGCCCAGGAAAGCCTGTGTTGTGCTTCCAGGGAGACCCGGGGGGCCGATGTTGTAATCCCTAGTTCAAGTCCCGAGACCCAAGAATCAGGAGTGCTGACGTCCAAGGGCAGGAGAAGATGGATGTCTCCGCTCCAGAAGGGAGTAAATGCGCCCTTTCTCTGTTCTCTTCAGGCCCTCAGTAGATTGGCTGATGCCCACCTGCATTGGTGAGGGCAGATTTTTTTTTTTAGGATTTTATTTATTTATTTATCTGAGAGAGAGCACGAGCAGGTGGGAGGGGCAGAGGGAGAGGGAGAAGCAGACTCCCCACTGAGGAGGGAGCCTGACTCGGGACTCCATCCCAGGACTGCAGGATCATGACCTGAGCAGAAGGCAGACACCTAACCAACCGAGCCACCCAGGTGCCCAGAGGGCAGATTTTCTTAACTCAGCCTACCAATTCAGCGCTGGTCTCTTCTGGGAACCCTCACATGTTTTACCAATTATGGGGGCACCACTTAGTCCAGTCTGGTGGACACATACAAGTACCCATCACAGTAGCTAACATTTATTGCATTCCTACCTGGAAATTGTGTTCACCTTGAAATGCCAGACTGGTGGTTTAAGCAATAAACATGTACTCAGTAGACAGCTCTTGAGTTTGGGCAGTCCAAGATCAAGGTTATGGAGCAATTGGACCCCAGGCGCTGCTGCTCGGCATGTGAACTGCTTTGTCCAAATAGGTTTGGGGCAACTGTTTGCAGCATCTACTAAAGCGAAACCTATATCAATCCTGTGGGCCAGCAATGCTGCTCCTGGGAATATACTCCAGAGAAATGAAAACATGGGTTCACAGAGACTTGTACAGAAGTGCTCATCACATCTTTCTCCATCCTAGTTCGAAACTAGAAGCAACCCAGATGGTCAATCAACAAGAAAGTGGGCCAACTGGAGCCCATTTCTATAATGGAATATTATTTAGTAATAGAGAGGAACAAAATGACCCTGTACTTAACACGGATGAACCTTAGGCTAAGGCTGAGTAAAAGAAGGTGGCACAAACCAGTACATGCTGCGAGGTTCTGTGTATATGAGATTCTAGAATGGGGGGGAGGGGAGGGGGAGAGAAATCAGAATGGATACGCCTGGGGGCAGGGTAGTCATTTTGGAGGGGGCACGGGTGACTTTTGAGTTGGGACCGTTGGTTTACACATAGGTAAAAGTTTATTAAGCTAAACACTAGATTTATCTATTTTGCTGCATATACATTATATTTTAATAAAAAAGAAAAAAAACCCCACTTTAATGTGAGGTGTGAATTCGGTGCTTCGCTTCATAGCACTTACCGTGGCCCGTGGTCGTCTGTTCATGTGTGTGGTTCTGTAGACGAGCAAAGCTGTGCCCGCCTTCTTCATGCTTATGTTCCCATTGTCTGGCACCCAGCAGGCTCTCAGTGTGTACCTGATGAGTGCACGCATGAGCGTTGGGTTCAAAGCAAGCTCCGGGCATGGAGCTGTGGGAGGGCTCAGGAGGGAGCCTGTGGACTCTGGCCAGGAGTGGGGGTGCTTCACAGAGGAGGATGACAGGTGAGTCACACCCTGAAGGCTCTTGGGAATTTTCTCAGGCAGAGTAAAGGAGGAAGGGCAGGTAGGCAGAGGAGTGTGCACGTGCAAAGGCCCAGGGGCAGGAAGAGCAGGTTGTGCTGTGGTGGTAGGGGGTTGGCTGGGGGTGGCAGGAGGAAGGGAGCATAGAAAGGTAGGCAGGGCCTTCTTTACTGACTTAAAGAGCTTAGTCCTTAGTCTATGGGAGCCATGGGAGGTTTTGAGAGAGGGCAGTCACAAAATTGGATCTGCATTTTAGAAAGATCACTGGGTTTGTAGACTGGATCCCAGTGGACGGTCTGGGAGTTCTTCATGAAATGTAGGAGGGGAAAGCCCACCTGGGCCAGGCTTCGAATACTGCCTGTTGCCCAGGGTACTCAGGGGAGACCTGAGGGGTCTGCCAGGCTGAGCCCGGGCCCTCAGGGCTGGAGAAGCAGCGCCACCTACTGGTGTGCCCTGCTCCTGGACATCACAGGTCATCTGGTTCCTTCTGGTCCCAGAGTGGGGCAGGTCAGCCCATGGCCCTCTGAATGAGGGGCAGTAAGGGACCTTTCTGGGGAACAAGCTTTCCCTCTGCTTCAAAGCCCAAGATCAGGATCTTGTGCAGATGTAGGGAGGGAAAATATTCCCTTGTGCCAAACAAACGTTAATTAGTATTGGTAGGTTCTGCCAATTCTGTCTGTGTTTGGATTCTAGTCCCATTACCTTCTGGCAGTGTGACCTTGAGAAAGTTGCTTAACTTCTCTGTGCTTCAGTTTTCTCATCTGTAAATTAGGATTAGTAGTAGTATCCACCTGTTAGCATTGTTATGAGTCAGCACATGGACAACACTCAGAACAGTGCCTGGTGCATGGTGAATACTCAAAGCTCTTATGATACCTGTTCTTATTTCCATCATCATCATCATTCAAGGCGTGGATGGAGGGATGCCTGGTGCATTTGCCTGGCTCAGGGGCCGGAGGGGGAGGGACAGCCTATGGCTCAGGGGGCCAGAGAGCGGCCGTGTGAGCAGGACAAGGGCCTGCACGCATGGCTAAGCAGTCAGACCCTCCTGACCGCAGCGGGGACGGCCGAAGGGCGTGGGCCGGGAGGAATGAGGTCAGATCTGCATTTTGCGAACCCAGCATCTGTGCACGCTTCCTGCACTGGGCGCCTCGCACACGCACCCTCCCAGCGAGCCTCACGCCCCACATCCTAGTCTCTGTGGTGTCCTCATGAGTAATGCATGCAAGTCCATATCGTGAGTTAGGGGCAGAGCCCAAAGCCCACAGTCCAGGGCCCCATCCACCCCATGGGGCTGAGGTTACAGGAGGCACCCATCCGTGGCATCAGCTGCACTTGGCAGGATGTGAGCCTCAAGACACTTGACCCCTTCCCTGCCCTGCACGTCTGCCCCGGGTGGGGCTTCCATAGCCTTTCTGCTCCCTCTCAGCCGGAGCAATGTCTTATTCCAGGAATCAGTGAAAAAATTGGCGTCTTTTATCTAAATTAAAGCTCCCTCCCTCTCCTAGCTGGGCCTGCTTCCGGCTGGGAGATCTGTAGCAGGAAGGCGGTGTGAGGGTGTGAGCGTGTGAATGAGTGCCTGTGAGTGTTGAGTGTGTGAAAGCACGGGAGCGTGTGTGCATGTGAGCATGTGTGCGTGTGTGAGCATGAAAGCACGGGAGCCCGTGGGTGCACACAGGAGGGTGTGTGTGTGACTGTGTGCGTGTGTGCTTATTATCACCTGTTTATTATCTATGTGTGCTCCTCGGACCCAGGCTCAGCAGCCCTGATGGCCCACCAGGCCACTTGCCGTGGGATGACGATGGGACACAGTTCCTCTGTCTGCCTTGCCCCTCTGGCCTGCCGCAGAGCTTCCTGGGGGGCAGTCGAGAGTCTAAAGATCTGTGTCCACTGTCCTGGTCCCAGCGTGGACGTCTCTCCGTGCAGACTCCTGGCTTCTCACTCGAAGTTTCCTGCCCCTGGCTGCACATAGCCTCACGCCCCCCTTAGATCTCCAGGGGGAAGCTGGTTTGCCAGAATGTTCATGAAACATGAGCGAGAGGACTTTTTTTTTTTTTGGTAAAAGAGAAATTAGTGTAACAGGATTGTTCAGATCGAGTGCAGTATTTCTGAAATTCGAGATGTGACTTGTGTGTTTTCCTGTCAATGGGGCATCTTGAAACGTCACTCCTGCTGCTACCAATTAATTCATAATTTTCCCATTCCCCAATTAAGTTGCTTGGTGTCAGCAGATTCGGGTTTTGTGAAGTCACGTAGCTTTGCTCTCAGGAGGAAGATGTGCAAACGTGATCAAGCAGCGAAGTCATAACGATGCATGCAAATCGAATAATAAAGCCAAGTATATCCTCCTTATGAGATTGGGTCATATGTTCGTGTGTGTATGTGTGTATTGGGGTATGATTAACATTCCATGTTATATTAGTTTCAGGTGTATTGTATTTGATTTGATATTTATATGTATTGCAAAATGATCACCACAATACGTCTAGTTAATATCTGTCACCACATACAGTTACAAAAATTGTTTTTCTTGTGATGAGCACTTGAAGATCTACTCTCTTAGCAATTTTTATATATGACACTCAGTCTTATTAACTATAGTCACCATGCTGTACATCACATCCCAAGACCTTTACATTTTATTTTATATCTGGAAGTTTCTGCCTTTTGACCCCCCCTTCCCCCATTATGCCTGCCCCTACCCCCCCGACTCTGGCAACCATCAGTCTATCTGTATCTATGACCTCAGTTGTTTTTTCCTTAGATGCCACATATAAGTGAGATCATCCAGTATTTGTCTTTCTCTGTCTGACTTATTTCACTTAGCATAATGCCCTCACGGTTCATCCATTGCTGTCGCAAATGGCAAGATTTCTTCCCTTTTTATGGCTCCGTAGTATTCCATCGTGTACATATATCACATTTTCTTATCCGTTCCTCTGTCGATGGACACTTAAGTTATTTCATGTGTTGGCTATTGTAAATAAGGCTACGATGACCATGGGGGCGCAGATCTCTTTTTGAGTTAGTGTTTTAGTTTTCTTTGGATCAGTCCCCAGAAGTGGAATTGCTGGATCAAATAGGAGTCCTATTTTTTCTTTTTTTTTTTTTTAAAGATTTTATTTATTTATTTGAGAGAGAGAGAATGAGAGAGAGCAAGCACATGAGAGGGGGGAGGGTCAGAGGGAGAAGCAGACTCCCCGCCGAGCAGGGAGCCCGATGCGGGACTCGATCCAGGGACTCTAGGATCATGACCTGAGCCGAAGGCAGTCGCTTAACCAACTGAGCCACCCAGGCGCCCCTATTTTTTCTTTTTTAAAAGATTTTTTATTTTTATTAGAGAGAGTGCAAGCAGGGGGAGCGGCAGGTAGAGGGAGAGGGAGAAGCAGGCCTCCCGCCGAGCCGGGAGCCCGATGTGGGGCTCGATCCCAGGACCCTGGAATCATGACCTGGGCCGAAGGCAGCTGCTTAACCAACTGAGTCACCCAGGCACCCCGTGAGTCCTATTTTTAATTTTTTGAGGAACCGCCATACCATTTCCCACAGTGGCTGCACCAGTTTGCATTCCCTCCAACACTGCATGAGGTTTCCCCTTTGTCCACATCGTCGCCCACACCTGTTGTTTCTTGTGTTGTTGATGGTCGCCATTCAGACAGGTGTGAGGTGATAGCTCATGGTGGTGTGGTCACACATCTTATGTCTTGGAGTTTTGTAAAATAGTATCAAGCTTGGGCGCCTGGGTGGCTCAGTCGGTTGAGCGACTGCCTTCGGCTCAGGTCATGATCCCGGAGTCCCGGGATCGAGTCCCGCATCAGGCTCCCTGCTCGGCGGGGAGTCTGCTTCTCCCTCTGACCCTCCCCCCTCTCATGTGCTCTCTCTCTCTCATTCTCTCTCTGTCAAATAATAAATAAAAAATCTTAAAAAAAATAGTATCAAGGTTTTTTGCAAGAAAAATATCAAAACTGCAGGAGTGTGAAATCTGGCCCCGGAATCCACAGCAGTTTGCAGGGGAATAGGGTCCCACAACGGGGCTGCAAGTTTTCATTGGTGTGTGTCGCTCATCCACGAGGCTGTGATTTTCTTGAAGGCAGGACTCAGTTATATCAGTCTGTGACCACAGTATCACATTTAGTTGGCGCTCAATAAGTGTTCATTGGATGAATCAACCAAAGGAAATGATTGGGACAAAGTGCTGGAGTTCAGGAACTTTTGGGTGGTTGGAAGTTGAGGACATCCTAACGATAGTTTTCTTTTCCTTCTTCATCATCTTGGTCAACGTCTTAGCTCAGGCTGCCACAGCAAAATATCACAGACTGGGGGGTTTCAACAACAGAAGTGTGTTTTCTCAGACGGTCACCTTCTCGCTGGGTCCTCACACGGCCTCTCCGTGTGTGCATGAACTCAGAGATCTCTTTCTCTGTCCTCCTCTTCTTATAAGGCCACCAGCTCTGATGGATTAGGGCCCCACCCTGATGACCTCATTAAACTGTAATTACCTCCTAAAGACCCTCTATGCAAATAGAGACACATGATGGTGGGGGGGGGGGGAACAAGGCTTCAACATACGGGTTCTGAGGACACAATTCAATCCATGGCAGACATTTTCCCACCCTCGGTGGCCATGCTTGGAAACTTGCCAGAAGGCAGAGCTGGGAGGGACTTTATAATGCATCCAGCACAGAGAGGGGTGGTCACTTGCCCAGGGCTACACAGCCAGTGGGCACAGAGCCGGGATGACGGGCTCCACTACCCAGGCGGCTCCCAGAGCCCTGGGCTGGGTGCTTTCTGCAGAAGTGGGATTGGGGCTGGGGGGGTGGGCAGGTGGATGGGCGCTCACACTATCCTGACGCTGCCCTTGTGTTAGTTACAGGACTCTGATCAGACCCACATACAGAGTGTCCTACCGCACGGTGACGGCGCTGGAATGGAGATGCTGTCCTGGCTTCACCGGGAGCAACTGTGAGGAGGGTGAGTCTGCTGGGGTGTGGGGGGCTGGGGGTCAAGGGCCAAGGACTGGGGCGCAGGGTGCAGGGGGACGGGGCACCGGCTGGGCTGGGCTGTGGAGTCTCTGGGGGTTGCTGCCACCTGCCATGGGCATCTAGGTGGGGACCCTGTGTGCATCAATTGGGTGGAGGAGAATCATGAGTCCTGGCCTGGGGGAGGGGATTCAGTTTACAGCCTCTTTCTTCCGCTCTGGATCGCACTCACCCGGGAATGGGGGCAGGCAGAGAGGGCTCCCGGGGTCTCTGTTCACCAGCCTTGGAGCCACGTCTGTTGTCCAATGAGGCACACGGATCTGGTGGGCAGCGGACTGATTGTCCTGCCCTGTGTGGCTGGAGCCCAGGGGGAGGATGGGAGGACAGGGCCTAGAACTGGGGCCTTCCTTCTGAGCCTCCGGACCCGGTCCCAACCTGCCTCTGGAGCCCGATGGGGCCAGGGAGGGCCCGCAGCAAATCCCAGCTGTGCTCATGGCCAGGGAAAGCAGATCCTGCCAGACCAACAGATTTGCAGCCCATCTCGTTCCCAGGGCTAGCTGGTTGGCCTGGAGGCTCACGGGTCAGGGTTGTATTTGGAAACGGTAATTTTCCATGAAATGGACGTTCTGATCAAATTATTTTCCCTCATCTTTTTTTTATTACCTAACTTACTGACTTTTGTTTTAGGATATGCTTTTATAAATTAGGTGATTATAAAGTTATAATAAGTTATAATATGTTAGGTATATGTTTTTATTGAAAACTGCCTAAAATGCTTTGGGTTGCAAATAATAACAGGATAATTACAGAACAGTACCAATAATGATGATGCTTCAGTGGGCCTGTGGCCCAAAGCAGAGCTGAAGGAAGGGGCTGGAATGGAAAAGGGTCCAGTGGTGCCGCCCTTCCTGACTTAGAAGGCGCCTGACCCTGGAAGGCCTTTGCTCAGCACTGGGAAGGCTTTGGGGGCCCTTTTCTCAGCTCCCAGAGCCTCCGAGCTTCCCCCTGACCCCATCCTTGCCTCAGCTGACTATAATCATGGGTTTTCATGTTTGCCCACCCCCCGCCTCCAACTACCACTCGCCACCCTGCCGACTGTTTCTTCTAAGGGTAACTGAGCCCAGCCCGAAGAGGGCCCCTTCCTCCCTCCCCTGGAAACCACTGAGTGCTGAAGCATGGACGGTTTTTCATCTCTCTTCATGTTCTCGTTATTAAAGGAACAATCCAGTAAACGAAGTGTAAGTCTCAGATGTCTGAGTCGTAAACCTCACGCAGATAAATAAAGGGCACGTTGATCGAACTCACTGAGTGAGTGATTCAAAAGGAGGATTCGAGACACTGAGATAGATGCAGACTGGGGAGCCTAAGACCACCCTTAGGTCTGATAATTCGCTGGAAGAACCCCCCAGAGCCAAAAAGCTATTGTGCTCACGCTTATGGTTTATTACGATGAAAGGTACGGACTCAAATCCTCCAAGGGAAGAAACCCATGAGACAGAGTCCAGGAGGGTTCCACACACACAGAGCTGCCAGGTGTCCCCTCCCAGCTGAGGTGTGGATAGCGATGAACTCCTCTCCTCACATGTAAAACACATTGACGAAAATGTGACCAGACGCTGGCAGGAGCCTCGCCTTGTATCTCCCCCAGGAGCAATGGTTCACTATTTGCTAATTCAGGACCACTGTGACTTTATAGATCACAGCTACCATGAATAAGGAGAGTGAATCGTGTCTAAGTATCTAGAACCATAGGGATGTATCTAGAAATGTTTTCTTCTTATTGCAAAAGTTAAGTCCGTGTTTGGTGTAGAAAAGGTGAAGACAGGCAGAATCACACCTCTCAAGGTTGAGTCTCACTTTGGTGAAAAGCTTCCAGACCTTTTTTTCTCTGCTTTCATACGGTTGTACTATTTTGATAACCTTCTTTTTCAAATAAGTGACCATGAATGTTTCTCCATGTCAATAGATAGCTTTCGGTAGCATTATTTTTAGTGGCTGCAAAATTTGGGTATATACTTTATTAACTAAACCCCTACTGCAAGATATTTAAGTTGCTCCCAAGTTTTAAATTATTGATGACATTCCTCCAGACATCCTTTTTTTTTTTGACATAAAATTTACATACTCTGAAATGCACCTATCTTAAGTGTACACTTTGATGAGTTTTGATACATGTACACATTTTTTTAAAAGATTTTATTTATTTATTTGAGAGAGAATGAGATAGAGAGAGAGCATGAGAGGGGGGAGGGTCAGAGGGAGAAGCAGACTCCCTGCCGAGCAGGGAGCCCGATGCAGGACTCGATCCCGGAACTCCAGGATCATGACCTGAGCCAAAGGCAGTTGCTTAACCAACTGAGCCACCCAGGTGTCCCACATGTACACATTTCTATCACCTTCTGGAAAGTTCTCACCCTTTAGCAGCCACTGTCCTGATTTCTATCATCATAGATCAGTTTTACTTATTCTTGAACTTCATATAAATGGAACCATATAATATATACTCCTGTGCATGGTTTCTTTCAATTTTCAATAAATCTTTGAGATTTATTCATATTGTGATATGTATATCAGTAGTTTACTCATTTTTATTGCTGGGTATTATTCCATTGTGTAAATAGCCACAATTTTATTTGTGTGTTATCCTGTGGATAAATCTTTGGGTCGTTTCTGGTTTGGGGCTTTAAGAATAAAACTTCTGTGAACGTTCTTGTAATGTCTTTCTGTGGACATCTGTTTTTATTTCCCTTGGGTTAATCCCTATAAGTGGATTGCTAGGTCAGGTTGAATGTTTAGCTTTATAGGAAAGAGCCAAACTGTTTCCCAAAGTGACTTTACCAGGTTACACTCCCACCAGCAAAGTATGTTCCAATTGCTCCACATCACTGCCAACATTTGGTGTTGTCAGTCTTTTTCATTTCAGCCAGTCTAGTGGGTGTGAAATGCTCTCTCATTGTGAGTTTAGTTTGAACTTCTCTGTTGACTAATGATATTGGACCTCTTTTTGTATGTCTGTCTGACATACTTACCAGCCATTCTTATATCTTCTTTCGTAAAGTGTCTGTTCAAGACTTTTGCTCATTTTTGATTGGGTTGTTTTACTTGATAAGAAGTAGCCAAATTGGGGCACCAGGGTGGCTCAGTCGTTAAGCGTCTGCCTTCGGCTCAGGTCATGATCCCAGTGTCCTGGGATCAAGTCCCACATCAGGCTCCCTGCTCGGCAGGAGGCCTGCTTATCCCTCTCCCATTCCCCCTGCTTGTGTTCCTGCTCTCGCTGTCTCTCTCTCTCTATCAAATAAATAAATAAAATCTTAAAAAAAAAAAGTAGCCAAATTGTTTTCCAAAGAGGTTTTAATGTTTTACACAAGCAAGGTGTGTTCCAGATGCTCCACATTCTTGCCAATATGTGGTGTGTTTTAATTTTAGCTGCGCTAGTGGGAATTAAATGAAATGCAATTTCTTCTTTTTTAAGACTACTTTGACCACTCTAGTTCCTTTGCATCTCCATAAAAACTTTGCACAACTTAACAGAGTCTGAAAAAAAAAAGTATGTTGTGATGGGGAGTAGAATTGTGATGAATTTACAGATCAATTTGGGGAGAATAGATATCTTAATAATGAGTCTTCTGATTCATGAACATGGTATAGCTCTCCATTTATTTAGGTATTTAATTTCAGCTTCCAGAGTAGAGGTATTGCTTATCTCTTATTAAATTTATTTCTAAGTATTTCTAAGTCTTTTAAGTTTTGGTGCTTTTTAAAAAATGGGATTGCCTTTTAAATTTTCATTTCATAATTATTTTTCTGCTAGCATATAGAAATATATTTGATTTTTAATATTGACTTCATATGTAAAAACCATGCTAAATTCATTTATTAGTTCTAGTAGCTTATTTATTGATTTCTTTGGATTTTCTACATAAACTATTATGTCTTCTGTGAATAAAGACATGTTTGCTTCTTCCTTTCAACTATTAATGCATTTTATTTTATTTTTCTTGCTTTATTGGACTGGCTAGAACTTCTGATAAGATGCTTAACAGAAGTGGTGAGAACAGATATTGTTGCCTTGTTTCTGATCATGGCAGTTGCGGGGGATGTTCTCCATTTCACTGTGAAGTATGTTGTTAGCAGTATATTTTTTCATATATGCCATGTATCAGATGAGGATAGTCACTTTTAGTCTGAGTTTGTTGAGATTACTCATCAGGAATGGTGCTGAATCTTGTCAAATGCTTTTTCTGCTTCTATACTGAGGTGATCATTTTTTAAAATCCTTTATTTTGTTAATGTGACTAATTACATTGATTTGGAATACTAAACCAACACTTCGTTCTTGGGAATAACATTATTATTACAGGGATCAACCACCTTTGGATGTATTATTAATTTTTCTATTTCTCTATTTGATATTTATATGTAATTTTCTCTCCTTGCAATGTCTGCTAGTTTTTGGTGATGGGTGTTATGCTGTTCTCATAAAAAGAAATGGGAAAATTTCCCTCCTCTATTTTCTAAAAGCATTTTTTTGTAAAGTTGGTATTACTTTTTCCTTAAATGTTTAATAGAATTCACAGTGAAACCATGTGGACCTGTAGTTTCTTTGTGGGGAAGTTTGTTTGTTTGTTTGTTTAGAGAGAGAGTGTGCATGCTCAAGCAGCAGGGAGAGGTGTGAGAGAGAATCCCAAGCAGGCTCCATGCCCAGCATGGAGCCCGACACAGGGCTTGATCTCATGACCCTGAGATTATGCACAACCTGAGCCGAAATCAAGAATCTGTGTTTAACTGACTGAGCTACCCAGGGGCCCCTGTCGGGAAGATTTTGATAACAATTTTTTTTTAACAGACATAGGGCTATCTGTGTGTTCTATTTCTTTTTTCTTTAAAGATTCATTTATCTTAGTGGGGGGAGGGGCAGAGGGAGAGGGAGAGAGGGAATATCCAGCAGACTCCCTGCTGAGCCCAATACAGAGCCTGATCCATGACCCTGAGATGAGAACCTCAGCCAAAATCAAAAGTCAGATGCTTAACTGACTGAGCCACCCAGGTGCCCTGATGTTCTCTATTTCTTAATTTAATAATTATCTGTGCATTTTAAAAATCAAATTTACTAAGGTTTAATTGATGTACAACTTATTATATACATATAATTTACACACACCAGATGTGTACAGATCAATAAATTTAGACTGAATGAATAACTTTCTACGTAGTTTCTCGTCTTCTGGTATTTTATCCACCAAATTTGCCTCAGCCTCCCTGAACTCAGATTCCTGTCTCTTCAACTCAGAGAGATTGCCATGTTCTACTTAGTCTTCCCTCCATGAGCTCTGGTCCAGAAGGTGTCTCTAGGAATTGCCTTGTTTGTTCTGATCTGCCTCCTGTCTAGTGTCTACAAATATTTGTTCCATGAATTTTGTCCAATTATCTAGTTATTTATGGTGGGAGAGCAAGTTCAGTAGGAATTAATCTATCATTACTGGAAGAAGAAATTGCGCCTTTTCCTTTATTGAATTTTTCTTTATAGTTCTCTGTATTATTTCTTAGTAGTTTTAAAAACAGTGTGCTTCCATTTATCCACTCCACTATCCTTTGTGCTATTGTCATCTTTTGTTTACAATCTAAATATGTGAAAAACCTCCCAATTCAATATTATAATTTTCACATTAAACAGATTATGTTTTTAAAAAGGAAGGGAAGGATCATTTCCAGTGATCTTTCTTCCTCCTAGAGCTCTGAGCCTCCATCCAGTATCCCTTTTCTTTCAGCATGTCTTCTAGTGCAGGTCTGCTTGCTGTGAATTTTCTCTACTTAAAAAAATTTTTTTACTAGGGCGCCTGTGTGGCTCAGTCATTAAGCATCTGCCTTCGGGTCAGGTCATGAGCCCAGGGTCCTGGGATCGAGTCTCACATCGGGCTCCCTGCTCAGCGGGAGGCCTGCTTCTCCCTCTCCCACTTCCCCTGCTTGTGTTCCCTCTCTCACTGTGTCTCTCTCTGTCAAATAAATAAATAAAATCTTTAAAAAAAAATTTTTTTTTACTATTTTGCCTTACCTTATTTTTAATAATCAATCAATGAATTGATTTGTGGCAAAATACACATAACCTAAAATTTACCATTTTAGCCATTTTGAAGTATATAATCAGTGGTATTAAGTCCATTCACAAGGTTTTGCACAAACATCACCACTGTCTAGTTGCAGAACTTTTTTATCCCCCCAAAGGGAAACCCTATACCCATTAAGCAGTCATTCCTCATTCCCTCCTTCCTTTAGCCCTTGGCAACCACAAATCTGCTTTCTGTCTCTACTGATTTGCCTATTCTGGATATTTCATAGACATAGAATCATGCAATATGTGGCCTTTCGGCCTGACTTCTTTTACTTAGCATAATGCTTTGAAGCTTCATCCAAATTGTGGGATATATCTGAATAATGAATAATATTCCATTATATGGATATACCACATTTTGTTTATTCATTCATCAGCTGATGGACAGTTGGGTTGTTTCCACCTTTTGGCTGTTGTGAATAGTGCTGCTCTGAACGTTCATGTACAAGTTTGTTTGAACACCTGTTTTCGATTCCTTTTGATTTTTACTTAGGATCAGTATTTCTGAGTCATATGGTAATTCTGTGTTTAACTTGTTGAGGAGATGCAAAACTTTTTTTCATAGTGGCTACACCATTTTACATTCTCACCAGTGATGTACAAGGGTTACCACTTTCTTCATCATCTCCAATACTCCAATTTTTGAATAATATTTTCATTGAGTTCATAATTCTGGGTTGATTTTTTTCTTTCAGTGCTTGAAAACAGATCGATTATTCCATTGTCTTTTGGCATCCATTGTTTCTGGTGAGAGGTCTGCTGTATTCGTTTTGTTGTTTCCCTTCTAGAATGTGTCTTTTCTCCCCCTTCTGGTTGTTTTCAAGATTTTTCTTTATCCTTTTCTTTAAGCAGTTTGACTAGGATGTTATCAGGTCAGATTGTCTTAATTCTACTTGCACTTCTTTGAGCATCTTGAATCTATAAACCCATATGTTTTTGTTGTTGTTGCTTGTGTTTATCTTGTTAGGAAAATTCTCTTCATGTTTTTTCAAATATTTTTTCTTCCCTATTCTCTCTTCTCTTGAGGGTCCATTTGCTCACATGTTAGATTGCTTGATTGAGGTTCTGCTTTTTTCCCTCTGTTCTTCAGTCTAGATAATTTCTATTGATCTGTCCTCAAGTTCATTGTCTCTTCTGACATCTACAATCTTCTGTTAAGCTCATTTCAGATAATGTCTTTTCAGTTCTAGAATTTCCATTTCTGTGTGTGTTTGGCTTATAGTTCCCTGATAACATTTCTCCATCTAGTCACTTATTATGATCATAATTTATTTTATATGCTAGACCTTATATATCATAGCTACTTTTTAAGTCCTTGTCTTCTGTTTCCAAATCTGGGTCATCTCAGGGTTTATTTGTGTTGTCACTTTTCTCTTGACTTCGGACACAACTGCCCCTGTCTTTCTTTCTTTCCATGTTAATAACTTTTGCTTATATGTTGGACACTTCGAATAATATGTTGTAGAGATGCCAGTTGCCTTGAAGAATGTCAATTTTTGTTCTAGTAAGCAGTTAAATTACTTTAAGTTTGTGAAGGCTTGGTTTTTATACTTTATTGGGTGGGTATGTCAATCCCTTAGACCTGGGATATAGTTTTTACTCCTAAGGCTTGGTCTTTCTGCGGTTTCAAAGGCAAGGCCTAGGTGGAGAGACTCAAGCTCCAAACTTGGAGACACTCAAGCTCTAAATCATCTTCCTCCTCTTGGGCAGCAGCTGATATCTCTGCTCAGATTTTATAGCCTTCCCTCTGTTGTTTTCTGCTGATCTCACTGGAATCTTCCCTACACATGCACAATTCAGGGGTCAGCCAAGGACTTCAGGGGAGTTTGTACACAGAGTTTGGGGCTCTCTGCTCTATGTAGCTTGTTCCTTATTAGATTTCTTCCTTCAGTTTCCAGGTCCTCTGGCAGACTTAAGCCTAAACAATGTCAGTTTTTGACTTATGTTCTGGCCACCCTGCGCTGCTGAACTAAATTTGCCCCTCAGGGGGAAAAGCCATGATATGTAACAAGTTCTATTCTCTTTTTGCAAGGGTTGAATCCCTTCAGTTTCTGCTGGATTTTTGTTGCTCTCAAGGGTCCTCAAATAATTGTTTAAATAATTATCTAGAGCTTATAATTTTTACCTCAAGTAGAGTTAGTCTGATACAAGCTACTCCATCATTTTGGAATGGAAACTTTGTGAACATCTTTTCAGCTCAATCTTTGTCAACACCTTTAATAATTTCCTTAGGATAAATGCCTGTACAGAATTATTGGGGTATCCATGAGGGGTATACATCGTATAAAGGCTTTTGAATAATATTGCCAAATTAACCCCTAGAAAGGTTGCTGATTACGCTGCTGTGGGCTGATCGAGAGATTCTGGAGGGCAGAGGGTGTTGCCATGATCTGTGGCTTTTATGGTGCCCAGCACAGGGCCTGGCACTTAGTTGGGATTGTCTCAGGGACTCTGCACCTGGGACATGATCTGGGACATGATCAAAGGAGTCAGCATTAAGCACGGGATACAGGACCATTACTTCCCCTCTAGATTTAGTTTAAAGAGTAGTTCCTTGGGGCGCCTGGGCAGCTCAGTCCACTGAGCATCTGGTTCTTGGTTTTGGCTCAGGTCATGATCTCAGGGTCGTGAGATCAAGCCCCATGTGGGGCTCCGTGCTCAGCAGGGAGTCTGTTGGAGATTCTCTCCCCCTCCCTCTGCCCCTCCCCCTGCTCTCTCTCTCTTAAATAAATAAATGAATCTTAAAAAAACAAAAAGGAGTTCCTTAAGCTACATTCCACCTGGAGATGTCCCTCCAGGTAGCTCCCTTGGCAGACATCAGAGGTGACATCATCACCTTTACCAACATCATATCATCATGCCATTATTTCTTACCTTTGAAATGGTACTTTACTCTCTAGAAAGTCCTTTTGGTCATGCTGCTCTATGTTTCCATGGTATAGATGCTGTGGGCTGAATGTTTTTGTCCCCCTACCTCCCAAATGTATACATTGAAACCTATTCCCCATTGTGACGGTGTTAGGAGGAGGGGCCTTTGGGGGGATGATTAGGTCATGAGGGTAGAGCCCTCACGAATGGGATTAGTGCCCTCATAAAAGTCCCAGAGAACATTCCTTCCCCTTCTGCCATGTGAGGACACAGTGAACCGGGAAGCTGGCCCTCACTAACACCAGATCTGCTGGCACCGTAATATTGGACTTACCAGCTTCCAGAACAGTGAAAAGTAAATGCGTGTTGTTTATAAGTAGCCCCCTGAACCCCCCCGCAGCATATAGCACTTTGTTATAGCAGCCCAAATGGACTAAGACGGATGCAGAGACTGCAGCTCAGAGATGTGAAGAGACTTGGCCAAGGCCATCCAGCTGAGCAGTGGCTGATGCAGAACTAGAACCTGGGTCTTTTGCTCCTGAATAAGAGCTCTTTCCTGTAAGCCACCTGGGACCTTCCAGGTCTCAGGAAATCCTACTCCAAGTTGTCCCAGCACAAGGCACAGGTCAGCTGGATTCTTGGCTGGCTTCTTTCTGGAATACCTAAGGTGGCCTGGTCCCTGGTGTTTTTGAGGCCAGGTCTCACGTGGTGTCGTGGAGGAGATTTGCCACAAAGTTGATACAGACTCAACAAGATGCATTTAACTCAAATGGGCGATTTTTCCTTTTGTTTTGTTTTGTTTTGTTTTGTTTGCTTCAGCTGGAGTCAGAACCAGGACAGGAAATGAACCCCCTGTGCTTCCATATGGGCAACGGCAGGCCCAGGGCGAGGCGGCTTAGCTAGTCCATCCAAGCATTGAGCTGATTGATTTGAGTCCAAGATGGTGCTGACATTTCACCCCTGGCATGAGCTCTGTGTATGAGTGTGTTTGTGTTTTGAATGGCTGAGGGTTCAAAGCCAGAAGGCGCTCTCTTGGGAAGAGGCTATAGCCTCCCAGCCAGTCTGCAGAGCTCAGCATTTTAGGGAAACGATTCTCAGCGAGTCTGCTGGTGTTTCTGAAACTTGCCTCCCATGGCTGTCATTAAAGGGAGGGACAAGCCAGTAGGGCCATTTTTTTCAAATTAGCGGAGTACCTGGGAATTTCCAGGCACTGTGCTAGGGGCTTGGGTCATGCTGATGAAAAGGGGACCTCAGAAGTTCCCAGCTCCCCAGCTCCCAGATGTGGTGTGGGGGCCGGGGGAGTAGGCAAATAATCCTAATTCTGGGAAACGAGGCTTTTGCTAAAGGTATGTTTGTTTTGCTGTGGGACCCACAGGAGATAAGAATTGGGGAGGGGCCTTCCTCTAGCTCAAGGCCTGACCCTCTGAATCCAACCTGGCTCACGTGCCGCTGGGATCGCCTCTCTCATCGGCTCCCTCTTTTTCTCACCCACTGGTTCCTTCCCATCAGTAAACGAACACATCAAGTATATCTTATCTTTCAGAAAACAATCTCGTTGAATCTGCATCATCCTTTAGCCACCACCTCATCTTGAGCTCCTTTTCTTTTTTTATTTTTAAGGTTTATTTACTTAGAGAGAGAGAGAGAGAGAGCGTGTGAGTGAGTGGGGGTGGGGGAGGGGCAGAGGGAGAGAGAGAGAGAGAATCTTAAGCAGACTCCACGCTGAGCCTGGAGCCCGATGCGGGACTTGATCTCACGGCCCTGAGATCATGACCTGAGCCGAAACCAAGAGTTGGAAACTTAACCGACTGTGCCACCCAGGCGCCCCTTGAGTTTCCTTTCTTGGCCGAGCTTTTTGGAAGAATTGACTGCCTTCCCTGAATCATGCTTCCTTGCGTCTAGGGCCTTCTGCAACCTGCGAGGTCAGGCCTCTGCCTCACTTACCTCTCAGAGACTCTTCTCACTGTGTGACCTCTGCGGAGGTGATGTCCTCGTAGAGTTTATTTCTACTTCCCCAGACACTGACAAAGAGCGGGAACCTGATCTGTTTCTTGAACCAATGAATGATTGCAGAGGCAGTTTTTATGTGTGTGAGATGTGAGGTTCAGCCAGGGGATGTACGGTTATAACCCCATTGCATAGATGAGTGACTGAGACTTAGAGAAATGTTGGTTTTTATGTGAGTTCCTGCCAGAACCAATGGGAGAGGTGGAGGCTGAGTGACAGGAAAAGGAAAATGCTGGCTGAGCTGGAGAGAACATTCCATGGGGCCCGACCACTCGGTCACTTCTAACACCTGCCTCTTCCCTGCATCTTTGGTAAACTTTGGCCTGGGGTGGGGGGCGGGGAGAACGAGCTGGGGGCCTCTTCCGTTGAGCATCTGCTCTTGTTCTCAGTTTCCACGGACAGCGTGCCCTCGCCGATGAGGTTCCGGGCCCTTTGATACTCCATCCCAGCCTGGAGGGTTTCCAGCCGTCGGGATGGGTTTTGTTGTCGGACAAGCATCTTTCGGCACCTCCCGTCATGCTGTGTGGGGCTGTAAATATCCACAGATGTCACCTGCCTTTTCTTTTTCTGGGAAGCGCTTGCACGGGGGCTGGCCCAGGTCACTGGCGCATCTTCTAGCTGCTGGGCTGTCTGCACATCTGGGGGGGGCTCTCAGCACCTCCCTTGGCCACTGCTTCTTCGCCCCTGGGCATTTCACAGGGAACGGCAGGGGCCAGAGTGATGCCACAGGAGACGATTGCCAAGCTCGTGAATTTTCTGAGACTCTTCTGAGACCCACAATCTTAAGGAGTGATGCCCCTGGGAACCTCTTAGGGATCCAAACCTCTGAGAGGTCCAGGACAGGCCACAATCAACCAGCCAGAAAGTGGGCTCATTGGACCAGGCATTTCTCTACTAAAGCCTGCTTCTCTCCTGACCCGAAGCTCAGTCTTTTCTAGAAAGAGGAGGGGCCTGTGGGGAAAGGCCCCCACTCCTACCCATTGTGGCCTGAGAAGACCAAGTCAGGTCACGGGGCCAAAGACACATGAATGGAGAAGGTGGGGAGGTCAGAGAGCTGTTGCAGATTGGGTTTCCCGGGGTGCAGGTTCTACAGGAAGGCGTGTGAGGGAGGTCCGTTGGGGGCACACTGAGGCTCAAGACCTGTTATGGGAAGGGAAGCAGGGATGGATGGAACAGCATGAGAATCTGGGCCGCAGTGCAGCCTCGGTTAAGGCCTCAGCCCATCCCACGAAAGCTCTGAGGTGGGACGACCCTTCTGAACAGCCCTAAATTGGGGGTGAAGGGGTTGGGCCTTCACACCCTCCAGTTGGCTGATGATGGGCTGTGGCTGCCCAGAGAGGACCATGACCTTGGGTGAGGACACCGTCTCCGCTGAGGCAATTCTCAAAAGGGCTGACGGAGGTGAGCTGCCAGCCCACAGCTTCCAAGCAGCTGGGGGTGAAGCCTGCATCCTGAAGGGGGGCCTGGCCAGGGCAACCTCCACAGGGAGAGCCTCAGCTGCTGCCCGAGGGCGCTCCAAACATCCTGGTTCCCACACAGGAGAAACGTAATCTATACCTTTTGTCGTCCTCCATACAAAAGGCCACAGAATTTTGATCAAGTAGACGGACAAAACAGGTCACAGACTGCTACCTCACAAGGGTGTGGGGACGGCAGACGCCGCACAGCCTCCCTGCTCAGTGAGTGGCGGCTGCTATTTTTCTATGTGCCGGGGGAAGGAAGCCTCAGACTCTGGGAAACGGAGTGCTAGCTGCAGAGCACACAGTTCCTTCTCACAGTCCAAAGTGAGGTAGCCAAAAGTCGGGGAGGGCCTCCCAGAGGAAGTCTGAGGGCTGTGGGCACCCCGTCCTCGCCGTGAGATCCTGTCACTTCTGCAAGGTCCTCTCACGCTCCCATGACCTTCTGCAGGACTGCCCCGTGACCCATATTGGCCCCCCACTTGGAAACACTGAGGCTGGTCTGGCGGCTCCTCGGGTGGCAGGGCAGGGCCCGATGGCCCAGATGGCAGCCTGGAGTTGGGAGGGCAAAGAGCGCTTAGGGGTTCCCGTGGAACATTCTAGATCCTCTGCATGGATGGTCCTCTCCCCTTGCATTGGGAGCTTTGCTAGGACCAGACACACACGGAGGAACATTTCTACCTGCAGAGCCTGGGCCTGAAGAGCCTGGGCCTGCAGAGCCGATGTAGGGCTGATTCTGAGGGTTCAGGTGTTCCAGAGGGGGGTTCAGTCCCAGGAGCCCCTTGCTCTGTGGCTTCTGGTGACTTTCCAACCCCAAACTCCCTGGCAGGTGGCAGAGGGTTAGCTGGGTCCCTGCCTCCAGCCCTTGACCACCGAGGTAACATCTCAAGGCTGATAGTGGAATTTGAGCAGGGACTGGATAGCCTGGTGCGTCTACCCCGGCCCGTCTGCCTCCAGAGAGGCTGTGGTGGCAGCCCCCAGCCAGAGATACCTGGGTCCTTACATCCTGGGTAAATGCTTCAGTTTTTTCAGATCACTGCTTATTTTATTTTATTTTATTATTTTGTTTTTTTAGAGAGAGAGAGAGGGGGCAGGGACGGGGCAGAGGGAGAGGGAGAGAGAGAATCTTAAGCAGACTCTGCCCTGAGCCTGGAGCCCAACAAGAGGCTTGATTTCACGACCCCGAGATCATGACCTGAGCCAAAATCAAGAGTAGGATGCTTAACCATCTGAGCCACCCAGGTGCCCTGGCTTTCCCTTTTGTATCTCATCGGACCCCACCCCCGACCTGGTGGCTGTGTGTAGGTCCTGCTGGGTATTTGCAGCCCCCCCATCATGCAGCATCTCTGCTCTGTTTCCCCAGTCTTTTACCAGACCAGACATGCCACGGTTGCCTCCGACCTTGCTACCCTTCCCGCTTCTTCCACCCTGCTGGTGGGTGAACCATGCGGACACTGACGCAGGGCTTCTGTCTATAGCTGATTTGCCTTTGGGGCTCCATTCAAACGTTTTTCTTCCAAGGCCATGTGACTCACCAAAACAAGCTTGGGGGTCCCCAGGAGCCCAGAATGTTCTCTCTGCCCCATTTTAACAGAGTCGCAGCCCCTGGGCCCCGGGCATGTGGAAGGGGAGGGGAGAGAGCTCCTGCTTTCCTGCTCACCCAGCACACTGGTCTCTTCCACACCTGTGCAGAGCACTGGGAAGCGTGCGGTGGTGATATAAGGCATCAGGCCCCTTCCCATGTAACCCGGAAACCCAGGGACAGCGTGTGGCGGTTTTACACACAGGACAAGCAGAACGGAGAACAGAACCTCACTTCTCAGAGGGCCTCCGCAAGGCCTCCTGGAGTGCAAGAATGAGCCGGACCAGCTGGCTCCGGGCAGGGGCACAGTGGCTCAGTTTTCCAGCTAGGGCATGGCTGGTGGTCCTTCATGCCCACCACATGCCCACCACTCTCTGCCGAGGGATTCTGTCCCCCTCGCCTGTGAGGACGGTGGCTAGAACACGGACTTCAGCCCAGACCAAGGGTTGACATCCTGGTTCCATGTACCCACTCCATCCGAGAGTCACTTGCTCAGTCCGAACTTCTTTCTTCCTCTGCAAAGTGGGCACAATAACTGTCTTGGACTGTAGACCAGATAAAGTGAATAAAAAGTACCTGATGTGCCACAGTCCATGGCCCACAGTGGGCCCTTAATACGTGGTTCTTGTTACTGTTGTTATGCTCCTTACTTGCCCGTTGCTAGGCACAGTGGTGTTAGAAATACACATTGACTGATTCTGGGGTCTTCCTCTTTAGAATGTGGATGCTTAGGGCCAAAATGAACCGCAGAATTGAGGTTATGTCCTGGTATGTCTGTGTGTGTTTGTGTGTGCGTGTGAGAGAGAGAGAGAAAGAGATATTCCACCTCTGCTTTTTTTTTTTTTTATCGTGACGGGGGTGTGAGTACAACATGGGACTTATGCCCATGGATTCCTTGGGGACAAGGGGCCACAGAAGTGGGATTGACTCAGCTTCCAGGGAGCCTGAGCAGTCCTGACTGGTAGCCCCGGGCTGAGGGCCTAGGTGAGTGACCTCACCTGCTAGAGGTTCTCTCAGGGATTCATAGCTGGGGTCCGGGGTCCAACTGAATTCCCCTTCGAGGCAGCCAACTAGCCCCAGAAGATGCTGTGAATGGAATTTGGGAGGTGGCAGGTGGTAGGGACAGAGCTTGGGGTGTGAGGCCAAGAGTTGGGACCGTTCCTGCCCACGTGACCTTTGTAAGTCACTGGCCTATTGGTTCCTTCTCTGGAAATGGGGTTCTAGTAATCATTCTACTGGGGAGGGGGGGTGACTTTGAGGTATGCAAGCCTATGGCTCTGCGCTCCCCTCAGCAGGGCTCCCGGCTGCCTCGGAGCAAGACCTTGTAACGACACTGAGCTCTGGTTATTGTAAACTTCCCGCAGAAGGAGGCATACCTTACCATGATGTCATGTCTAGACACCCAGGTCAGGTATAAATTATGGAGACAAAGTAGCATGTTCAGTGGTTAACTGTAAAACTTTAACGAGAGATTTCTGTGGCTTGAACATGTGTGGGGAAGGGCTGTTCTGGGAGGAGGAGGAGAGGGGCTCACTTCCCTTTTCACTTCCTTCCGGGCTGTCTGCAGGCAGGGAGGTGAGGCCCCTAGGACTCAGCAGAGACTCTGGTCTCAGGAGGCGGCTTCCTCCAGTAACCCCGTGCTGGAAGCTGGAGCTCCTCCCTCCTGACCTTGGGCAGGTCACAGCCTCACTGGAGCTGGGGGGCAGGGGAGGGCCTCAGTCTCTCTATCTGTAAAATGGGGGCAGGGGATAGACTCTCCCAGCAAAAATATTGCCATGTCCCGATCCTCTACGACCTGGCAGAACAAATCAGTAGACATGCATGTCGAGCAGAAGGAATGCCTTTTAGGGTTTGAGACCTACCTCCTGGGAGCTGTGGTGAGGAGGAATGTGGCAAGACAGAGGAACGGCTTCACAGGCCGTGAGGTGCTGGACCGACATGAGGGGCTGGTCTTGGAAGTCCTAGAGTCTCCTCTGGAAGGGGCTGAACGCTCCACCAGCAGCAATTTAGGGAAGATGTTTGTGAAAGAGGAGATGGGCTCTTTTTGGGTTTTTTCATTTGTTTGTTTGTTCGTTTGTTTTTCTGACACCAAATACGTCATCCCAACCCCGATTCTCCAATGCTCTGACACCAGCTGGGCGTCCAACCCTTCAGGTCAGTTCTGACGCTGACTACTTGGTATCAGCACAGCCCGCACAAGGTAAAGGGCCACAAGACTGCTCCCCACTTCGGAGGCCAGCCACAAACAGGGTCCCCAGGCTTACCTGCGCTTTTGCCACCCTGTTAATTCATGGGGTCGCACCACAACCCCCTCAAGGCGGATAATTCACTAGGCTGACTCCTTGAACTCCAGAGACCACTATAATGATGACCGTGGTCTTGTTAGAGAGGATGTGGCTCCAAACAGCCACATGGAATAGGGCAAAGTATGGGGGGAAGGGGCATGGAGCTTCCGTGGCCTCTCTGGGTACACCACCCTTCCATCACGCCATCGTGTCTGCCAGCCTGAAAGCTCCCTGAGCCCCATTATAGGGAGTTCCAATACACAGGCACGATGGATGAAATCATTGGCCATTAATGATTGAGCTCAATCTCCAGCCCCTCTCCCCTCCCCAGAAGTTAGGGGTGGGGGAACTGAAAGTTCCAACCCCCTAATCACATGGCTGGTTCATCTGGGGACCAGCCCCCATCCTGAAGCCACCTAGGGCCCCACCAAGAGTCGCCTCGTTAGCATGAACCCAGAGGTGGGCTCGTTATGAGGAACCAAAGATGCTCGGGTCTCTCAGGAAATTCCAAGGGTTTTAGGGGCTCTGCACCAGGAACTAGCGATCAAATATAGATATTTTATTATACTACAGACACGAAGGCCGTCCGAGCTGGGGTTGGATACTATTGAGTGTGTTGAAGGCGCCCACCTTGGGGCCATAGGCTTGAAGCAGGGGAGGCCCTGGCATCTGGCAATGACGTTCCATGGTGCCTGCCCCCAGAGGACATCACACAGGGGCCTGTCCTTGGACAGCACATACATCACCGCACAGGGCTTTGCTCCAGTCATGCATGTGACTGAGCGATGGCAGAGTGTTGGAACAGGGTGGCTGGCTTTGCGTGATGCTAATACCTTCACTGTGCGGGGAGATCCATTCAATCCCGAGTGGCACAAGATAGTAGACCATGTGTGCTGAGGATACGGAGCTCTGTGATCCCGGTACCTGTGGGTCAGGGTCATGTTCATCCTGCCACAGGAAAACGATCCCCAGGAGACCACAGAGCAGCTGGGATGAGGACATCCCTTCCCTCGGCCAAACGTTCCACCACCAAATTGCATTTATGAAGTGCCCACATGCTCTGAGGAGCCCATAAACACTGGAATCTATGGCGCAAAGGCTTACTCCTTCCAGCTGGAGTGTTGGGGGCCCCAGTGGACCCTCGGGCTATGGTGGTAGTGCATTTGGCCCTAGGTCCCCTGTTCCCCCAAGAACCTCCTAAATGTTCTTTATGACCAAGCACTGCCTGGAGTTTTCCTCAAGAGGGGCTGCATTTCCTGACGTGCAGTTGGAATGTTCCAGAATCCCTGTGCTGTGCTCTGCTTTGAACAGTTATTTATTGCCTGGGCCTCTCATTCAGTGCTTCTCTCACCGGTTTGGGATTTTCTTCTTTTTCTCCTCGTTGCCTACGTGTGTATCTTCTCAACTAGTCTGTGAGCTGCCCAAGAGTTGGAACTTTCTCTGCTGCTTTTTGGTCTGCAAGGACTACCACCCCCCAGAGGAGGGAAAAAAAACCCAAACAGGGTTTGGAGGCTCCAGACCTACAGTCAAATCTGGCCTCACTACCAACTATGAAATTTTGGACAAAGCAAGTGACTTCCCTAAGCCTCGCTTTCCCCATCAGTGAAATGGGAAAATTAAGGCTTACCCTGCAGGGTGTTAGGAGGTCTAGGGTCTCCCCGAAAGCACCCGGCTCAGTGCGGAGCACCTGGTGAACACCCAGGGCATTAGATGATTAGGTGACGATCGGGCACATGGATAGTACATGATTGATCCTGGACGGGAAATCAGGTATCACCTGTCTGTAGTTCCTTATCACACTCACTAAGGAGGAAATGAATGAAGAATTGATCAAAATATGGGGTTGCTGCGGCTGACTCTGGGATCGGGCCTGGGCACGATGAGAAGCAGGTGGCCAGCCAGTTGGTTGGGCAGCAGAAGAGTCCTCATTCAAAGGCCAAGGGCAAAGGGGGGATTTCGGGGGCCATTCGGTCACAGGGTGGACTCACGGAGCGGGGGCGTGTCTGTGTGCTTTGTGTGTGTGTGTGTATTTTCTGCACCATGAGGATCTGTGCTGTGTTTATGGTGTGTGCACGCACTGAGCAGGTATAGGATGTGTGCGGTGGTTATGTATAGTGTTCATGTGTGCGTAACACGAGTGCATATGCACGTGCGTGTGTGCGGGTGTACTGTGTGCGGTCGGTGTGCCTGATGGGGGGCGTACGTTAGTATGTGGATTGTAAGGTATTGTGTGTCTGTGTGGTGTGTGTGACTTATGTGTGCAGTGTTTGTGCATGTGTTTGTGTGTGTGCATTAGTGTGCAGTGTGTGAGGTTTACATATGTGTGTGCTATGTGCAGATGGGTCATGAGTGTCTAGTAGGCCCTCAGTGATGTTCTCTTAGGCTGGGGAGATTCTCCTGAGAAAACGTGTCCACCTTCGTACATGGAGGGCGTACATCTGGCCACCTGCCTTCTGGAAGCTTAGTGGAGGAGTGGGGCTGGGTGGCGAGCGCTTGAAATTCGATGTATAAACTTGCCCTTAACCCATTGTTGTTGTGTTTTTTTTTTAAAGGTTTTATTTATTTATTTGACAGAGAGAGACACAGTGAGAGAGGGAACACAAGCAGGGGGAGCAGGAGAGGGAGAAGCAGGCTTCCTGCGGAGCAGGGAGCCCGATGCGGGGCTCGATCCCAGGACCCTGGGATCATGACCCGAGCCGAAGGCAGACATTTAATGACTGAGCCACCCAGGCGACCCTCAATTTATACCTTTAAAAACCCCAACTCATTCCGCCACTTCAGCGGGGAGGTTTCAGGAGAGTGTGGGGGTAAATGTGGACCTGCCTTCTGCACTGAACACAGGGGAGCCGACGGAAATGCCATGTCCCTTTGTGGAGGTAGCTCACAACACAGGGCACTTGGGCTCAGCAACCCTTAGTACTTCTTACCATGCTAGGGGGCCAATTAAATTCTTAATTTGTAAACCTTATATAAGGAATATTGCAAACTTACTGAGAAGTACATAAAACACCCTTAAAATACTTATGTAGGAGCCATCACTGAAATTCAACAGTTAGCATTATGCCAAATTTGCTTCAGGGCAGATTTTTCTCTTTAATTTTTACTTTAAAATAATTCAGGACACAGTGTATTTTATTTTATTTTATTTATTTTTAAAGATTTATTTATATTAGAGAGAGAAAGAGAAAGAGAGCATGAGCAGGGGGAGGGGCAGAGGGAGAGAAGCAGACTCCTGCTGAGCGTGGAGCCCGACTCGGGCTTGATCCCACAACCCTGAGATCACGACCTGAGCCAAAATCAAGAGTCGGAGGCTTAACCAACTGCGCCACCCAGGTACCCTGGGACAGTTGTATTTTAAAGCTCTAAAATATCACAGGTATGGCTAAAGTCAGGGACAGCTAAAGCTGTAATAATATTCTATAATATATATTATTATATAACTATATATAATATGTTAGTATATTTATTCATTTATGTCTGTAAATAATATATGTGTTTGAAAATTTGTATACATGATGTTCTGCCCAATTCATCCTTTTACAGTTTACTTTTCCACTTAAAATATTTGAGATCTATTCGTTTGACTGTTTAAGCTCTAGCTCATCTATTTTATTTAATTTAATTAATTTATTTTTTAAAAGATTTTATTTATTTATTTGAGACAGAGAGAATGAGAGACAGAGAGCATGAGAGGGAGGAGGGTCAGAGGGAGAAGCAGACTCCCTGCCGAGCAGGGAGCCCAATGCGGGACTCGATCCCGGGGCTCCAGGATCATGACCTGAGCCGAAGGCAGTCGCTTAACCAACTGAGCCACCCAGGCGCCCTAGCTCATCTATTTTAACTGCTTTATAGTGTTCATCTGCATGAATACACTATAGTTTTTTTTATCACACCCGTTCTGAAAGACATACTGCTTCTACTTTTTCACAATTACAAGCAGGACCACAGAGAATACCCTAGGATCCTTGTGCATGTGAACAAAGACTTGCCCGGACTGAGAATGTTTATCTTTACCTTTTGTAGAAGTTGTCAGATTGCTCTCCAAACTCATTGTTCCAAGGTCTACCCTACCGGCAGTGTACATAAGTTCCCCATTGCTCCATATCCTGGCCAATATTCCGTGTTACCCAACCTGATGGATGAGAAATTGTATATCATTTTAAAGATTTGCATTCCCCTAATATATCTGAGTTTCAGCTTCTTTCAGTTTTTGTTTGTCCAAAAATCACTGTAACTAGCCATGACTCTTGAACGATAGTTTAGTTGGGTATAAAATTCTAGGTTGATGATGATTTTCCCTCTGCACTTTGGGGACCTTATTTCATTATCCTCTGGCCTCTGTTGTTGCTGTGGAGAGATCTGAAGATGTTTTGGAGATAACTCAACTTTTTTCTTCAGTTAATTGTAAGATTTTGTCTGTCTTTAGTATTCTGCAGATTACTGTGGCTTGTCTAGGTATGAAGAGGCTAACTTCTCTGTTTGGGACTCACTGTGATACTTGAATTCTTGAATTGATATATGAAGATCCATGTATTTTTAAATCCATTCGAGGAAACCCCAAGTCATTATCTCTTCAAGTGTTGCCTCTTTGCCGTTTTCTTTATTCTTTGCTCTGGAACTCCTTGTAGACCGAAAGAATCCTCATTCTCTTCTCCATGTCTCCAAACCACCCTAAACCCCTGAGATCAAGAGTTGGACACTTAACAGACTGAGCCACCCAGGCACCCCTGTTCTGCCATTTTTTGTGGTACACTCATCTTTGTCACAGCTTGTTTTCCTGAGAATCCCTTGCAGCCTGGATTGTGGAACCGTTCTTCCACAGAGTTTTACATTCACTCTAGAGTAACACTAGGCAGGAATAGATTTTTATGTTAATTTCTTGGTTTGTGGATTTCTAAGATTAATTCAGACCCCAGACCCATACAAGGCATGGGTTTGAGGTTTGGGTGTATCAGGAGAGATTCTTCCCTCCCCATGCTGACTGGCAGGTAGTCTTCTAGCAAACCTTTCATGGAGGTTGCTGTCCTTCCTCATTTTGTGGACCCTGAGAGCATTTGGGTGTGAAGATCTCACACGGAAGCAGCCAGATTACTAAGGTGATAACCAGCCTTCAACCCAAAGTCAGTTACAGTGGCCACTCATATGGTGGCTACTCAATTTTAGTTTCCTCTTTATTCTTGTAAGCATCTCCTTTCTTTCTTGGGAACTCAACTATACATTTAAAATTATTTTTTTAAATATTTTATCTAGCATTCCTATGTGTTTGTAGCAAGGGGTTTTTCTGATTTTCCTATACCCCATTTTGTCAGAACCAGGGATCTCTACCTAATCTCCTTAAGCCTAAATTTCTCCCTTACTGGAGTAGGAAGAATGTTGCCTTCTATAAAGGGTTATCAGGACTAGGTAAGGATTTACATAAGTAAATGGTACATACTCAGTAAATGCTAGCTATAATGGTTGCATTGATAACATATGTGTTTTCTCTCTTTATTGATATTTTTGTGTGGCCTAGATGGAGGGCTTTGAAAATAAAATAGCTAATTTTTTTTCATGCAAGTTAGGATCTTTACTTGTGCCAAATTTATCCTGAGAAGGAGGTAGAAGGAAAAGCAATGAAACTAAAAGTTAGTGTTCACAGGTTATGCTAATCATTCTAGTCTCATATCATTCCTATAATAAGCCCGTGATGTAGGATGTTGTAACAGTCAGGATATACCAGGTTACCCTTTGGTAACAAAGAGCTCCAAGATTTCAGGGGGTTGAGCCAACAAAAGTTTCTTTCTTACTTGAGCCACATGTCTGGGGTTGGTCAGCAGAGGGTCTGGCATCATAGAGCTCCTTAGGGCTCTGGGTTGACGGAAGTCCCTCCATCTTGCAGCCGCACCATCTGCAACGGGTGGGAGACTGGAAAGTGGTACATGGACTTTTCACCACCTCAACTTCTCATAACTTCTTGGCCCAAACTAGTCATGTGGCCAACTGGTCAACTCTAAGGAGTCAAGGGAAGAAAATGGGATATTGGGTGACTACATCTGCCTCTGCCACAGGTGGAGTAGGAAAAAATGGACTTTTCTGACACCTTCTAAGTATCCAGCACTGTGCCAGGCACATTTCCCATTCTTTCTCAACTCTCAGCAAGGCAGCTAGGTAGCTTTGTGCGTGAAGAACCCGGGGCTCAGAGAGGTTAAGGAACTCATGCAAGAGGCCATATCTAATTAGTGGCAGCGCCAAAATTTTCAATTCTACCTTCTGACTCCATATCATGTATTTCTACCAGGGGCAAAAGAGAGCCAGGGACACACAGGGAGGTGAGAGAAGCCCAGAGGTCAGTGAAGAGGCAGTGCTGTCTCTCTACGTGAGCCCTAGGAGCAGGGCTGCCTGCTCAGCCTTCCAGTTCACCTGTGTGAGCTGTTGGCCCCTCGGCTTCAGAGGCTAGTCATGCCAGGCCAGGCCCACCTTCCAAAGTCAGGCCTGAATGCTGTATGATAAATGTTGAGTTTGGGTCCTTCACGCCTTGGCTGTTGTGCTTCGGGGGCCACCAAGGCTTCCCTGGGACGTACACTTGGGAGCTGATGGACCAGAAAGAACATGGTTCTCAAGGTTATTTCCTTCTCTATGCTGCTCTACGGTCTGTCCCGAATTCTATCCACTGACCAGTGGCTGCCTTCGATGACATGGCTGTTTGGGCTGGGATGCTGGGGTCTTCTGTTTCATTTCTTTGTCCACAACGTCCAGGACGGGGCCTAGCCCTGAAGAGGCCTCAGGAAAGGCTCTTCGGCGGGACAGAGCTGCCTGGTCCGGCATCCCCGAGAGCAGGTTGCTACAAACCTGGAGCTTCCGGGGCCGTGGGGGAGCGGACGGAGGAGGCTTGAACTGGGTCCAGGCTGGGCAGCTGCCTTCTTCTGACTTTGGGAGGTTACATCCTCTTTCCCAGCCTCTGACTCCCATCCCAGATGGTGGGGTCTGGGGCCAAGTGATCTCAGCGGGTCTGAGAATCTGTGGGATTCTGGGATCTGTCTTCACCCTCCAGGCCTGGCTGAACCTTGGGGAAGGGATGGTCAGGGATTGTTCATCCCGTGGAGGAAGCAGCAGAATTCCCCGCGCCACATCCCCCATGGAGTCCAAGGCTGTCTGGGTCCTACCCCATGAAGCTGGGTCTTGGGGTTCGCAGGACAGACTCAACAGAGGCTAGGCCTCTGAGCTGGGAGTCCCTCCCCCTCCAACCTAGGAGGCTCTGCAGGGGGCGGGGGGCTGGAGCCTGTCCCCACCAGCCAGCCACGGCCCCTGCCGCCACCAGCAGCTGTGGGGAACAGGACCCGGGCTGCATTTATAGAATTCCTGTCTGCAAAGGCCATGCAGTTGTTTTAAATTAGCATACAAATCGACATTAGTGTAGTACATCTGTTGTTAATCCACATCCTGGTGGAAGGGAGATGCCAACACGTCCTTTATTAGGCACGTCGATCCCATAATGTCCTTTTTTTGCTGCCTTTGTCTTCTATCAGCGTCCGTAATGGGTTCCAGGATGTCTTTTATTTTGCTACAGACCACGTTTCCTCCTGCCTAACAGATCAGAATGTAATGGATTCCAGGATGTAATTTATGCTATGTTGGAATCAGACTTTGTACTATTAATTCTGAAGCCTTTGGGGCAATCTCCAGGGAGGCCGGAGCCCTGCATTTGCCCCCATGGTCATCAGACAGGCAGCGCGACCCCAAGCCCAGTCCTGGGGCCAGAGAGGGGAGGGGCGCCCAGGTCAGTGGCTCCCAATTAAGGGACTTCCAGGCAGGCATGGGAGAGGAGCCCAGGGGTGCTGGGGGAGAGAGAGGACACTGAGATGCAGGGCTAGAAGGCGGGACACAGATGTTCTAAAAACCCAGAGATGGGCAGAACCTCCGGGGCTGGTCATGGACACTGGGCCATAGAGGATGAGCCCCTGGAGAAGAGAGCCCAGACTCTGGTGTCCGGGAGGGATGAAGCCCCAGGGAGGTGCCTCCCAGAGGAGGGCAAGGCCACGCAAGCAAAGACATTGCCTTTGGAACCACCAGGCACGGACTCAAGGCCGAGCTTGGTGACCGGAGTCCTCACTCACCCATGACCCCGGGATTGGCCACTCCCCTCCTCCGAGGCTGGCATTCTCTGCTCAGAGTCATTACGGAACTCTAGAGACATAGTTAAGTGTTGTGGATATGTACAAGGTCTGGAGAAGTCCGCAAATTTTGTTCCTGAGGGTGGAGTGCCCGGCCCGTCCCCAGCTAGGGTGGGTCCCCTCCACCTGTTCGTTGAGCAGATGAACAGGGCTGCAGCCGGCCCATACATAAGGTAGCTTCGTGTGATTTAAAGGATTTTTTATTTACTTATTTGAGAGAGAGAGAGTGCTGAGTAGGGAGCCCGACCTGGGGCTTGATCCCAGGACCCTGAGATCACGACCTGAGCCGAAGACAGATGCTTAACTGACTGAACCACCCAGGAGCCCCGCTTTAGTGTGATTTACATTGTGCTGAAACACCCCTAAGATAAAATTTACCATTTTAACCAGTTTTCGGTACACAACGCGGCAGTATGAAGTCCCACCATCCATTCGCCCAGAACTTTTCCGTCATCCCAATGACACTGCAGACTTTTAAAGGGGGAAGAGAAGTTTCCTGTGTGTCCTGGGAGGCTCCCCCTTCTTTCCTTGTCTCTGAGCTATTTGACGGCTCCGTAAAGTTGTTCACCACGAGAAATAAGGCCAGCAATTCTCGTCGATATTAATGTCAATTAACTGAGTGAGTCCAGAGGAATGTGGTTGGTTGTTGCCCTGGAGACGGGCCTTGGTTTGCATTTATTTGTAAACCCAGTACAGAATTCCTTGTTTGCCTACATCTTGTGGTTCCACGAGTTTTCTTTGAACTATGTGTAGCATCTTTGTTCCCTCTTCATTTAATGCGTTCAATAAAATCTTTGACACATGTTCATTTTATATTGTTATGAGAGCCGGGGTTTTCCCTTTTGTTAGGATCTGCCCTGTGACGACAGAATTTCTGTCTGTGGAGTTGAGGAGCTTGGTTTAACCCCTGACATTCTTGAGTCAATGTCACATTCCCAGGTGGGGATGGAAGATGGGGACCCTCAGCAGGGCTGGGGATGCCCCGGGCCTCCCTGTCACTCCTCTTGGGAACCTGGGAGGTGCTTACATCAGAGGATGAGAAAGTCACAGGAGACCCCTCCGGGAGCCTGGGCTGGGGTGGGGGGCTGGCTGTAGGAAGGGCATGGCCCGGGGCCTTCTCAGCGGTTAGAGCCCAGCTGGGCAAACAGGTGCCAGATATATTCCATCCTCTGTCACCCTGGGAGCGAATGACAGCAGTCGGCGCTGGAAGGGGCCCCGAGACCCATCTCGCCCGCTCACTCCTGTTGCTGCTGAGGCCCCACAGCCGGGTTTGGACTGGCCGACACCGAGCGCTTTCTGCGAACCAGTGCGCACACTGAGCTGGTCACATCCACTCCTGATGACCCCCGGGACATCCCTGTGAAGTGTGGGTCCGGGCATGGCCTCCTGTTCAGAGGTGAACCCTACCCAGCCTGAGGAAGGTCAAATGACTGGCCCAAGGTCACAGTGCAGCCAGATGGGCAGCGGCTAAGGGTCCCAGGCCTCCTGCCCAATTCTTCCACTGACATGTGGGTTCCATAGGCAGAGACACCCCAGTGGTCCCAGTGGAACAGCATTCCTGGGGCTCCTGGAACTGCCAGGACAATGGGCTTTTGTTTGGTTCAGAAGAAAGGGAGTCCTTGATGAAAAAGCCAAAACAATAAAAAGCATTTGCAGGGGAAATGTAAATAGGGCCTGCTGGGTGGCTATTAGTTTGTCCCTGGGGGTGTTGTAGGCTTAGCTTCCTCCCCAGCTCCCTCCAGCGGGCAGGTCACCTTGGGCCTTCCAGGGACTGTGGATGGCAGGCACCCCCTGCAGCA